>NW_019102520.1:0-122231 GCF_001856785.1 Myzus persicae | reverse complement strand
AATTAATTTTCTTTTAGCGCTATAAGAATGATCGTCATATGAATGAACATTTAAAACACTTGTATTATTTAGTAAGGATTTTCTTATTATATTACCTTCACTCGACGACAATTGATGAAATTCAAGTTTATTTTTTTTTATTTTTTGTAAAGAAACTAGGTTGTTTTTCAATATTTTTTTTTTATGTTAATTGTATTTATATCTTCAGTTTGCATAGGTTTTGATTCGTTTGTAAGTATAGATACTATACTACCATCTATACTGATTTCAATTCAAAGGGTATTAAATTATGTTCAAGATTCATAATAGTTATAATAATATACTTTCTTTATTATAATAGCTTGATTATTATAATTGTTAAATAATATTATTATTACCATACATAAAACATAATTTTATTATAACATCTATAAAATAATATTATGTTAGTTGAATAGTTATATTTGAATAACATTATTTTTTACATTTATACTGTATTCTCAATGAATTGTGTATTTTTAAATTTTAAATTACGATATTGTGTTTTTTAATAACTTATTAACTACTAATGTATTTAACTATATTATTATAATTAATATAATAAAATAAAATATAATATTATAATTTATAATTTATAATGAAAATGATGTTATCGGTTTATTAATGTTATCACATTTTGAAAACCACAAAAAAGGGGCTAAATGTATGCAATATTATATACGGTCACAAAAAATTTTTTCCTGCGAAGATCCATTCGTAAAATTTTTGATGATATTTCGATATACCACAACTCGTACCAGAATGTACCAGAGATCCAGCAGTGACACCACCAATAAGAAATAATTTACAGTGATGCCTTGTTAGCGGCACTCGTCGCTCCGCTCCACAAATCGAAAATATCCCTCGACTTGCTATGCAACACCACCTCAAGTTGGTCCCTATGTGTCTGTGTAACCGATGTTATACCAAAGAACAACCACACTTATCATTTCGGCCAAAATCTTATCACAACCGCTATCAAAATCGGGAAATCTGTCCCTGCCCAACATTGAATGTCAAACTTTATAAGTATTCAAATATAAATAAGCCTTGATAAGCTTCGTGGAGAGGCACGAGAGAACTTATTATCCATTTGTTCTTCATTCAAGAGTAAAAATAATTTTTTATCAAAAAGTGAACGTGAAATTGTTATTTTTTTAAATTGTATTTTTCAATTACATTTCTCCTTAATATTTATCATTATTCCTGGCATTGGAAAAATAAGTAGTTTTATTATATTATGCTCTGATTAAATAGACTGTACCATTCACCGTATAATATCTATTATAATATAATTAATCATACTATTGAATATGTTGTAATACACCCAGGATTTTTGGGAACAAGGTTTTTTGGAATTACTGGAAGCATTTCTATCATAGCATGTATTTTTGATTTATCCATAGATGAATTAGTTACACCACCATTAACTTGTTCCTGAAAAAAAAGGCTTTAAACATTTTGTTCGTTTCAAATTGGCATAATATGTTACTGTTTTTAAGAATCGGTACGTACAATAGTTACCATATCCGAAATATTAGATGTTATTGGACTGAGACCATATTTTACTGTATCGTTGTCACATAAGTTTAATGCTGACCAATTAATGACATAAAGATCCAACACTTCATTTGTTATTGAAAAATCAAAAACTTAAAGAATTCAATCAGAATATAAATAATTAATTTAAAAATTATTTAAGTTTACAATAATAATATATTCTTCTTATGGCGATTAATTGAAAATATAAAGGAATAATTGTGGAATACAATAATTTATTGTCTTGGTAAATATATAAATGTATTTTCCTTACGTGAATTATTCGGAAAATTTTCATAGTATGAACCAGATATGATTAAACCAACTATTAAATTATCTGTTTTATTTTTAACTGCAGACACAAAGTTACTTAATTTTACAGCAAAATCTATTATGGTAATCTAAAATAAATACAACATTTTAATGTATAGGTTGATTTTTTTAAATTTGTATTTTTTAGGTTTCATTGATTTTATCCGTTTAAGAATGCTTTAAAATGAAATCAATATATTCAAAAAAAACATTCATATGCACATCGTTTTAAAATTAATACAGTCATCGTTTTCCTCAGGATCTAATATAAAATAATTGAATACAAGTTTTCTCATAAGTTGTTGATATAATAATTTAATAATAAGTATGCATATGACTGATTTTTTGTTATAAGGATTTCATGTTCATATGTTGTCAAAAATTTGTAATATCAAAGACATTTGCAAATAATTTTGTACCTAAAAATGTTTAAAATATTCAATCATTAAAATTTATAGTTAATGATTGACAATTGAATCCAACATTTCTCACAATCATTTCATACTGTTACCCAAACAATCAAAAAATTATAGAATATTATAGTTATACTTTTATACCTTTTTTGAGTTTTAACTTTGAGGAAATAAGATTTACAAATGAAGAAAAACGATTTTTTATGTAACTTATTGTAATTTAAAAATATTACTTGAGGTACTTATTTATGTTGTTGTCGATAATATTCAAAAGTATAGCGTTTTTTTACACGTCGACCCCCTCCCTTAAATTACTAACTATATCTAATTTAATTCTAAAAAACCCGGCTAAAAGAAAATCTAACATTTTCATTATTTTAAATGATGATGAGGGATACCTACAAAAATCAAATCATTTTAATATTCGTACTTTAAAACTATGATTGAATAAAAAATGACTATGTCCAATTGTACTCACATCATATATGTATTCACAATAAATAAGAATACCATTCACTTTTGATGCATTCAAAAAATTGATTAAAGGTTCAAAAAAGTCTTTCTGAAATACACCTGCGTCCGGGGGATCAAATATTGTAGGCCAATCATCTTCATACACGAACCCAATGCGTGTGTAAACAGTTTTGTTAGCTTCTACTAAACTTGTTATTGTACCTTTAATCATTAAAATTTCAATATAATAACATTCGTTCTTAATCTATTAAATTGTATTTTTTTTTTTGTTTAGTGAGATAACTAATACACTGGTCTATTTGTAATCAATTTTATTAGTTAATTCACCATTGACATTTAAAAAAATGACATCTGATACGATGTGTGGATGTGGTTTGAACATTTTCTTTAGTCTTTGTTTTTTTTTAAACTATACTTAATTTATCTTTGTCACCATCAAGACTTAAATCATAAAGAAATAAACACAATGTGTTCACCATAGCATTGGTTGTGCACTACCTATCTAGTTACTTTAATATTTCATATAATATATTTACACGCTTATGTTTGAGAACGCTATTCAGTTTGCTCTTAAAGTTCCTTAAATAAAGCGAATCGCTGCAAATGTAAAACAAATGGGACTTTGTATATGTCCATTGTCCATATAACAAACGAAAACATACGAAATCAGTTACATAAGTTGTTTATAATTACCTTTATCTGATTCCAATATTTGGTGACCCTCAATACGGTCAAAAGCAAATTGAGCTACTGTAATTATTTCACAACGTTCTGGCAGTTGAGTTATATTGAATATATAAGTACTTTTCCAGATTTCTCCAGCTATATTGCAAATTACCTGATTTTTGACGCATGATTCATCTTAGAAACATATTAAGTTTATACAATAAAAAATAAAGTGAAAAAATTATTATTCTTAGTATTTTCAAAAAGTGAGTAAGTAGGTTTGTGCAGTAGGTTAGTTGTTCAATTTGAATTCAATGATATATAATTGCAATTAAAACACAATTTACAACAGAGACATTATGTCGGTCTATGTTATTGAGTACATTTAATTTTTCATTGTATTTCTTTTATAGAAACTAATTATATGTGAATGATATATACGTTAGGTTAATGTAATGGTTTTAAGAATATTAATTGTATTTCTTATACAGAACCAATTATACATCATTCGTTTTAAGAATAAGTTTTAAATCATTCTAAATATTTTGAAAATGTCATTGCGTGCATAGTAAAGTTTTATATCATATTATGTATAAAAGGGTCTGGTAAAAACACTGATAAATTTAAATATAATTTATTTTTAATACAAATCATTGAATTACCTTGTACTGTAAATTGAGGATACAGAAAAATACTACAAATAAACACTAGTACGTCTTTAATTTTAATTTTATATGAAATGTCTGAGATATTGTTTCTACTTAAAGTGATAACTAATTATTTCCGCGCAATAATATTTTGTTGTCATAAATATTTTAAATGAATGATTTTACTTTTATTTATTATTTGTGATTTATTAATTGTCTAAAAATATATTTTCAAATTAAAACAAATAAAAGAACATCTGCGATGTCCATTTATTGAAGAAAAAAATTAACATAACTGTAAAAAATTACAGGTGAGTAAATAATACATAACTCATAATTATTATATTATAATTGAATCATCTAAACTTTTGTCAAAATGTTTCAACTTTTTTTTAAGGTACGTCCGTGGCGGCTCGTGAACCGTATGAGGGGTGAGGCAGAATCTGCCCGGCCGCGGCAGATACGTATTTTCAAAATATATTAGAGACAAAATACTGTTAAAATATAAAAATGAGTGTCAAGTTACATTTTAAAATTCATATTTAATTCTAATCTTTAAGAACATATAAATAGTGAACCATGTTATATTTAATATTTATCTTAAATGTCAAAATAAATTCAACTAAATATATATTTATGTATGAAATAAGTTATTAATTATTATGTTTAATTTTAATTGTTATTTACTTGAGAAGAACCGATATCTTTAGCTTTGTGATAAAAGTATTGTGGTTAGATCATAGGTAGGTATACACTTTTACTACACGTCACTATGAAAACCTCCCAGTTCCTATATCAGTGGAAGTTACGTCGATTCGACAGATGACTAATGGATAATGTTGACAAACTCTGAGGCCCGAATCGTTCAACCTCATTCAATAATACAATTCTTACTGTCCCCTCTACCATGATACATTTTATAATCGTACGGCCGTCCAACTCGTCTGAGGCTAAATATTACTAGCCTCTCGAAAATCTTGGATTTTCATCGAGATCGTTTTATCGTTCCACGAACATCTTCGTCGTGATTTTTGATGACAGTGATGTATTCTGTACTATGATAATTAATATTTTAAACGACAAAATAAATTAGTTTTGTTATCATAATGATGTAGTATAATAACAAAAAGCTTTTGTATTTTAAAATGTACATTATATTATTGAATATAATATTCATAAAGTCGATTGGAAATTACTATAATTATAGTAATAGTACATATACCTCCTTTTTCTTTACAATAGTTAATTGAGGCTGAGCCTCACTTGCCTCCCCTGACGGGCCGCCACTGATGTACATTAAGTTATGAAACTATTACATGATAATATGTAAGGCTTTAATAAATAATAAATTATAATATGATCACCACAACTTGTACATCTCACTGCCTAATGAAATGATTATATATATGTGAAGTCTCGGAGTTTATATATTTTGCACACAGTGAGCTACTTAATTATAAATGTTCTCATTCAATGACATTTTCTAAATATTTAGGCTAAATTTAAGAAGAATTAAATTAAAGTGTTATGAGCGTTTGTAGTTGATTTTTTTCGACGTTAAATATTATCCTCGTTTAACATGGAAGAACTTTTTTGTTTTGTTATAATTCAAAATCAATTGGCTCCAATTCCTATTAAATTAAATATTTTGTATGATATTAAAATATTAAAATAGCGTTTAATTAGACTATAACTTGGGAGGGTGAGTAAAGGTGCAAAAACCCACCCCAAAATGTCCAAAACAGAACAAGTTTTGTATTACGAACACAAAATGGTAAGTGACCAGTATCCATATTCAAAAATTGTTAAGTCCTCGAAATTTTTTACTATCTTTGAATACTTAGTTAAGAAATTTACCTATTTTTAGGTACTTACTTTATTTATAAAAGAGTTTAAAATGCATGTAAATAATCTAAATTTTTTTTTTTACAATTCTATATACATTTATGTTAGATCAACAACAAACATTCACGTAATCAAGCTTGGTCAAGTTTTTGAGACTCAATTAAGTTAAAAATTATTTGAAAACTTATAATTAACTTTCTAACTTAAGTTAAGTTATTTATTTATTTATTTATTTTATTATGTAATAAGCTAGTTATATGGTTTAAAACAATAAAAAATAAATGTTTATGCAATATATATATATCATCAATAATAATTTTATTAAATTTATTATTTAATTATTTATAAATAAACGAAATTGGATTTGATTAAAAGTAACTCGTTATTTATTCAGTAAGTCGTCAAAATCAGTTAAGTTGCAAATTAGGTTAATGAAAATTAAAGTTTTAAAAATTTAAAATTAGACTTCCTAACGAACCTTTTTTTAATTCATTCGGCATTAGTCAATGGATTCAGAATACATATTATAAGAGTTCGAAATAATATGATTTTTTATGATTTCAACACGTACAATTAAGATAAATTAATAAGAGTATTGCAGAATACCTTTTATTACAGTACAGAATAAAACATTATAATGTTATAAATGTATATTTAAATTTAAATCTGTTAATTATGATCTAGTTTAGGACACGTTTTAAAAGGTCTTGCCGTCCATCCATCAATAATTTGGTTTGATACCAGAAATTTCCCACATTCGCAACAGCCCAAGTAATCATCTGTATCAAGCTGTTCAAGGACAATTCCAACATAGTATTGTTTTGCGTAAGCTCCCTAAAAAAAAACAACAAAAGAATAATACAACTTAATGTATAACAATAATTAATCACTATGCTCATGCAATGTAGAGAGGTAGATAAAACGCTGATGCTCATTCGTATTCTAGAAAAACGATTTTTTGATATTAAAATGTCTGAAAAGACTATTAAACTATTAATCAATGCGGTAGATAAGTGGTAGCTCCCGGCACAACACAGTCTATGTACGGTAAAATTAAATATAAATCATTTACATAGCTCTATATTGCATTAATAAATTGTTGCTATTAAACTAGATAATATTTATTATTTATTAATATCATTATTTTCATTTCATTAAACCATCATACTGTTAGAAAGTATAGAAAAACAAAATCCTACTTGGTACTCCAGTAGTTAATACTGTACAAAATATACTAGCTCAGGGGTTCTCAAACTTTTATAAACACTGTCCAATTTTTTATCATTACATGTTGAATACACCGTTCTTAATTACTAAACTAAAATATATACAAACAAATGTAAAGATATTTAAAGAATTTTTTCCTTGTAGGTTTGTTGGCCAGATTCACACCCCTTAAAACATTTCGAGTAACCCCAAGGGGTACGCTTACCACAGTTTGAGAATCCTGTACTAGCTGATCCCATGCACTTTATTGCCCGTGAAAAATGCCAACTCTATATGAGACTCGATGGTAATAATGCGATCAGTGCCTTTTGTTCTTTATATAAATAATATGTTTTATTTTTATTTTGATTGCGGACACTTCGACGAGCGGCTATTAGTGCAACTCACCCACCTTGGTGGGCAATATGCGAAAATTCAATTGTATGCATGCTTTTATCTGATCAGACCGATGAACCACTGCAGGCAACCAATGAACGAAAAAAAAATTACCAATTTCTACTAAATATATTAATATCTCTCCTATAACCAATAGCAACCGTATATAAACAAATATAAATCTTTAAATCCCGGTTTGAGCAACTCTCCTGGTTGGACCTTTCGGGTCCAATTGTGAATCTAAACCATCCAGGGCGTCACCCAAATATGTATACAAAAATATTCACTCAAATCGGTCCAGCCGTTCAGGAGGAGTTCAGTGACAAACACGCGTACATCAGATTTATAAATATTAAGAGGAGACGATAAAGATGATATACATACTCAGAGTTTTAAGTTATATTTTTATACATTGTGATTTTATTAATTATATTATAATATAATTAACATGTTTTACCGTATTTTGAAATTTTTTTCATACCTAGGTCTTTATTATGGTTTTGATATTTTTTGATAAAATACGGTATTATTATTTAGGTCGGGTTCCCTGCAGACTGGGCTATAGTAATCAATATTCAATACCCCCCCCCCACCATTTGATAGCTGCAAAACTGGTAAATCTTAGTATACGCGATTTTCCTAGATCCCAAAATAATAGCTTGTTTTTATAAGGTTCTCTTTTTTTCAAAAATGTCCATTTTATCCTATCACACCATGTTTATCACTATACTTTTCCAATTTTGATTTTCCTATCATATGTTTTCTATTTGTATGTATACCTGGATTTCTTTACAATTACGAAAAGATCCCGTCAAATGACTATTCAATGGGTACTTCGTGAGCGCAATAATATTTAAATATATTTACTTGATCATATGAAAGTTTTGTAGGGTTATTACACCATTGAGATGAAGTAGCTGGATCGGTACTGTTACAATACTGTAATTAAAACGATATTATATTTTTAGAGTATAACCACAAGTTTAAAATCTAAAAACAAGGAATATACTATAATCTGTGGCGTTCAGATTACATATTAATTGTTTTCAAGTACAATATAGCTGTGTAGTAGGCCCTCCCCCCCCCTCCCGGGCACGTCCAGTCCCTACGGGTCCCTACTAGAAATTCTGCCAAATACACAATTGTTCCATAAAAATTCAATAAAAATTCAATACTCCCCAACAAACAGCTAATGGCCTAAGTCTTACCGGGCTTTGCATCAATTACAAAAAAAAAAAAAAAATTTCACTATGTCAGTATTACTTTAAGTCACATTATACTATAATATATACTTGATTCGAGGATTTATAGGAGGTGCTATTTATTTGTTTAATGTTTAGTGTGGCGTAAACTAAAAAAGTTTACGAACTGCTGCTGTACATAAAAAATAATAAATTACGTCATAATATTATGTTTATCAAACTGACAATAATACAAATTGTTAATTTCTATGAATTGACTATGATTGAGAATTAAAAATGGACAGTTGATCATGTGCAAGTTAAACATAAAGAATGTAAACACTTGTTCAGATCTTAAATTGTGTGTCATTGTGCGATAAGCTTCGTGGAGAGGCACGAGAGAACTTATTTCCTATCTATTTGTTCTTCATTCAAAGAGTAAAAATAAGTTTTTATCAAAAAGTGAACGTGAAATTGTAATTATTTTAAATGTATTTTTAAATTACATTTCTCCTTAATATTTGTCATTTTTCCTGACATTGGAAAAATAAGTAGTTTTATTATATTATGCTTGGATTAAATAAACTTTAGGGAAGACGAGGTATTACCGTACGTGGGAAATAAACTTAAGGGAAGATGTGGTATTACGGTACGTGGGGCAAAATCGTATTATCGGAATGTTATCAATAATTGTTATCATGGAGATAAACTGAATACACCGATTTGAAAAGTTTTGTTTGCTTATTTATTGAATATGATAGTGCACGTGTTTTGATATCATGTTTTAAAAATAAATACATTTTATGTTTTTAGTTTTACATTCAATTACTAAAATATTATCAAAATTTCAAAGAGTGAATTTTTATATACAACAAAATTGTTCAGGTATGCCATATTTATAATTCAATAGCTAATTAAGTGTTATTTACATTTGTAGTATAAATACATTCATTTATTAATTTAATGTTTGATATGAAGCTCGATAACTTTTAATAGTCTTGTTGGGCAAAATCGTATGGGGCAAAATTGTATGGTTATACACTGTACGGTTGTACCACATTGATATTTTGGCAATTGCTATGTTTGAATTTAAACAATTTTTAGTATTTGTTTTACTACTGCCAATGGGAGTAGGTCATATCGCATATTGTATTGTGTTATTAATTTGTAGACATTTTGAAGAATTGAAAAAAATGTTTAGGTACATTTTTGATTAATGAAAATGAAATCATACATAATTTACTACCTATACTGCCTAATTTTTGTTAAACTTTACAAGTTAATTAAATAAAAGTCCAATACCAATTAATAATTTACCAATAAATATAATGAAGTGTGTTTTGGTATAACAATTGGCCTCATATGTTTTTGCCCCAGAGTACATACGGATTTACCCCTAACCTGGGGTAAACCCGTATTTTTCCCAAAAAAAGTAAAAGGCAAATTAAATACATTAAAAAAAAAATACAAAAAAGTTTTGAATAAAAGTTATAGACCTTAATTTTTTCTATATATAGCGGTTTAAAAAATTTGATTTCGGTACTGCCCCGCCTTATCAACTATCCACCATAAAATAAATATCTATTATAATATCATTAATCATACTTCTAAATATGTTATTGCAACATCATGAGGGTTTGTTGGAATTTCTGGAAGCATTTGTATCATAGCATATATTTTTGAATTATCCATAGATGAATTAGTTACACCATTAGTAACTTGCTCCTAAAAATAAAAATTACTTAAACATTTTGTTCGTTTCAAATTGGCATAATATGTTACTGTTTTTAAGAATAGGTACGTACAATAGTTACCATATCCGAAATATTAGATGTTATTGGACTGAGACCATATTTTACTGTATCGTTGTCACATATGTTTAATGCTGACCAATTAATGACATAAAGATCCAACACTTCATTTGTTATTGAAAAATCAAAAACTTAAAGAATTCAATCAGAATATAAATAATTAATTTAAAAATTATTTAAGTTTACAATAATAATATATTCTTCTTATGGCGATTAATTGAAAATATAAAGGAATAATTGTGGAATACAATAATTTATTGTCTTGGTAAATATATAAATGTATTTTCCTTACGTGAATTATTCGGAAAATTTTCATAGTATGAACCAGATATGATTAAACCAACTATTAAATTATCTGTTTTATTTTTAACTGCAGACACAAAGTTACTTAATTTTACAGCAAAATCTATTATGGTAATCTAAAATAAATACAACATTTTAATGTATAGGTTGATTTTTTTAAATTTGTATTTTTTAGGTTTCATTGATTTTATCCGTTTAAGAATGCTTTAAAATGAAATCAATATATTCAAAAAAAACATTCATATGCACATCGTTTTAAAATTAATACAGTCATCGTTTTCCTCAGGATCTAATATAAAATAATTGAATACAAGTTTTCTCATAAGTTGTTGATATAATAATTTAATAATAAGTATGCATATGACTGATTTTTTGTTATAAGGATTTCATGTTCATATGTTGTCAAAAATTTGTAATATCAAAGACATTTGCAAATAATTTTGTACCTAAAAATGTTTAAAATATTCAATCATTACAATTTATAGGTAGTTAATGATTGACAATTGAATCCAACATTTCTCACAATCATTTCATACTGTTACCCACACAATCAAAAAAATATAGAATATTATAATAGTTATACTTTAATACCTTTTTTGAGTTTAAACTTTAAGGAAATAAGATTTACAAATGAAGAAAAACGATTTTTTATGTAACTTATTGTAATTTAAAAATATTACTTGAGGTACTTGTTTATGTTGTTGTCGATAATAATATTCAAAAGTATAGCGTTTTTTTACTCGTCGACCCCCTCCCTTAAATTATTAACTATATCTAATTTAATTCTAAAAAACCCGACTAAAAGAAAATCTAACATTTTCATTATATTGAAAGTTGAGAGATACCTACAAAAAAACTAATTATTCTAATATTTCTACTTTAAAACTATGATTGAATAAATAATGACCATGCCAAATTGTACTTACATCATATATGTCTTGACAATCAATAAGAATACCATTCACTTTTGATGCATTTAAAAATTTGATTAAAGGATCAAAAAAGGAATCTTGAAAATTACTTGCATCCATTGGATCAAGTATTGCAGTCCAACTATCTACGTTATCATTATACAATAACCCAATGCTTGTGTAAACAGTTTTGTTAGCTTTTACTAAACTTGTTATTGTACCTTTAATCATTAAAATTTCAATATAATAACATTCGTTTTTTAATCTATTAAATTGTATTTTTTTTTTTAATGAGATAACTAATACACTGGTCTGTTTGTAATCAATTTCATTAGTTAATTCACCATTGACATTTAAAAAAATGACATCTGATACGATATGATGTGGATGTGGTTTGAACATTTTCTTTAGTCTTTGTTTTTTTTTAAACTGTACTTAATTTATCTTTGTCATTATCAAGACTTCAATCATCACGAAATAAACACAAGGTGTTCATCATAGCATTGGTTGTGCACTACCTATCTAGTTACTTTAATATTTCATATAATATATTTACACGCTTATGTTTGAGAACGCTACTCAGTTTGCTCTTAATGTTCCTTAAATAAAGCGGATCGCCTCAAATGTATAATAAATGGGACTTTGTATATGTCCATAAAGCAAACGCCAAACACACGAAATCAGTGTCATGTTTGTGTATTTAAGTTTTTTATAATGACCTTTATCTGATTCAGATATTCCGTCACCCGTTTGATCGTCCAAAGCAAATTTAGCTACTGTAAATATATCACAACGTTCTGGCAGATGAGTTATATTGAATTCCAGAGTTGCTAACTTTTGTCCAACTATATTGCAAATTACTTGATTTTTGACGCCCGAGTCACCTTAGAAACATATTTAGTTTATACAATAAAAAATAAAGTGAAAAAATTATTATTCTTAGTTCAAAAAGTGATTAAGTAGGTTTGTGCAGTAGGTTAGTTGTTCAATTTGATTCCAATGATATATAATTGCACTTAAAAAACAATTTACAACAGAAACATCATGTCAGTCTATATTATTGAGTATATTTAATTTTTAACTGTGTTTCTTTTATGGAAATTAATTAGTTACCATGAGTGGAAGAGATAAGCTTAAAATCAATCTAAATATTTTGAAACTGTCATTGCTTACATTGTAAAGTTTTATATCATATTGTGTGCGAAAGTATATAGTAGAACACAAATGAAATTGAAAATAATTTTTTTTTAATACAAATCATTGAATTACCTTGTGCTGTAATTGGAGGATAAAGAAATACACTTAAGATAAACACTATTAACCCTTTCATTTTAATTTTACGTGAAATATCTGAGATATTGTTTCTACTTAAAGTGATAAGTAATTATTTTCGAGCAATAATGTTTTGTTGTAATAATTATTTGAAATTAAGTATTTACTTTTATTTATTATTCATTATTTGTTATTTATTAATTGTTTATACAATAATGTTTTAAATTAAAAAAAAAACATCTGTGTTGTACATTTATTAAAGAAAAACATTTTAAGAAAACAGTATTAAATTGCATATGAGTAAATAATCATATTTATTATAGTTTAATATGATCATCTAGACTTTAGATAAACTGTTTTAATATTTTTATTACGTACATTAAATTATGAAAACATTATATGGTACGTCAGACTTTAATAAATAACTAATTATAATATGATCATCAAAATTGTTGTTAAAATGTAAAATTAATACGACATTAGACGTATTTTCAGAGCTGTCAAGAATATCATTATTGTTAAGTGAATGATCTGCGTGTTTTCTTATAATTCTTCTTATTTTTTTGTCTATCATTGCCTTCAAATGTTTTGGAGAAGTAAAAATGCTTCAATATTTATCCGCAATATACTTGGTGATATGTTACAATAATTTTAGTTTTTAATTTGGAATTTAAGTTACTTAATTATAAATTGTCATACTGAATGACATTTTCTAAATATTTAGAGTGAATTTAAGCTTATTTTAACATCCAAAAAAAATTTTGAAAATGCTTTAAAATTTAGTACAAGATTTTATAGCAGCAGTTGAAAAATATTAAATAAACTTAAGTATATTATTATATTGAAATCAAGCAATGAAAATTTCAAATGAAATTTTCTAGCAAAAATTAATTGTATCTACTTTATTACTAATAATTGTAAAATAAATTACTTAATTTTTAATATCATTAAATATACTTCGTAATATAGATTAATATTTTAGGCTGATAGACAGTCTTCTGTCAGAATCGTTTTCCTAAATAATGATTTTATATTACCTATTGAATTTAAATTTAACACCTTCAGTTACAGTGACCCACTTGTAACCTACTGTTCAGCAGAGCCACATCTACTTACTCGCTTTTTCTACATAACCCTATCCATTAAAACAATTACAATTTTTGAACAAAATTACACATCATAATGGTTGTAGTTGGATGATATATTATTTATTTTAATGAATTAAACACGTATATCCATGATAATTTATTAAGAATGTACAAGGATACCTGTTATTTCTATGTATATAAATTAAAACATTAAAATGTTATAAATGTATATTTTAATTAAAATCTGTTAATTATGATCTAGTTTAGGACACGTTTTAAAAGGGCTTGCCGTCCATCCATCAATAATTAGGTTTGTTACTGGAAATTTCTCACATTCGCAACAGCCCCCGTAATCATCTGTATCAAGCTGTTCTAGAACAATTCCAACATAGGATGTTTCTGCATAAGCTCCCTAAAAGAAACAACAAAAGATTTATATAATGAAATATGTAACAATGACCAACCACTATGTCCATACAATGTAGAGAGGTAGAGAAAACCCTGACTCTAATTCGTATTCTAGAAAAACGATATTTTTATATTAAAATGTTTGACAATACTGTTAAACTATTAATTAATGCAGTAGATAAGTGGTAGCTCCCGGCACAACACAGTCTATATTCTATTTAGAATGAGTTCGTAACTCGGTACGGTAAAATTAAATATAAATCACTTACACAGCTCTATACCGCATTAATAAATTGTTGTTATCAAACTAGATAATATTTATTATTTATTAATATCATTATTTTCATTTCAATAAACTATCATACTCTTAGAAAGTATAGAAAAACAAAATCCTACTTGGTACTCCAGTAGTTAATACTGTACAAAATATACTAGCTCAGGGGTTCTCAAACTTTTATAAACACTGTCCAATTTTTTATCATTACATGTTGAATACACCGTTCTTAATTACTAAACTAAAATATATACAAACAAATGTAAAGATATTTAAAGAATTTTTTCCTTGTAGGTTTGTTGGCCAGATTCACACCCCTTAAAACATTTCGAGTAACCCCAAGGGGTACGCTTACCACAGTTTGAGAATCCTGTACTAGCTGATCCCATGCACTTTATTGCCCGTGAAAAATGCCAACTCTATATGAGACTCGATGGTAATAATGCGATCAGTGCCTTTTGTTCTTTATATAAATAATATGTTTTATTTTTATTTTGATTGCGGACACTTCGACGAGCAGCTATTAGTGCAACTCACCCACCTTGGTGGGCAATATGCGAAAATTCAATTGTATGCATGCTTTTATCTGATCAGACCGATGAACCACTGCAGGCAACCAATGAACGAAAAAAAAATTACCAATTTCTACTAAATATATTAATATCTCTCCTATAACCAATAGCAACCGTATATAAACAAATATAAATCTTAAAATCCCGGTTTGAGCAACTCTCCTGGTTGGACCTTTCGGGTCCAATTGTGAATCTAAACCATCCAGGGCGTCACCCAAATATGTATACAAAAATATTCACTCAAATCGGTCCAGCCGTTCAGGAGGAGTTCAGTGACAAACACGCGTACATCAGATTTATAAATATTAAGAGGAGACGATAAAGATGATATACATACTCAGAGTTTTAAGTTATATTTTTATACATTGTGATTTTATTAATTATATTATAATATAATTAACATGTTTTACCGTATTTTGAAATTTTTTTCATACCTAGGTCTTTATTATGGTTTTGATATTTTTTGATAAAATACGGTATTATTATTTAGGTCGGGTTCCCTGCAGACTGGGCTATAGTAATCAATATTCAATACCCCCCCCCCACCATTTGATAGCTGCAAAACTGGTAAATCTTAGTATACGCGATTTTCCTAGATCCCAAAATAATAGCTTGTTTTTATAAGGTTCTCTTTTTTTCAAAAATGTCCATTTTATCCTATCACACCATGTTTATCACTATACTTTTCCAATTTTGATTTTCCTATCATATGTTTTCTATTTGTATGTATACCTGGATTTCTTTACAATTACGAAAAGATCCCGTCAAATGACTATTCAATGGGTACTTCGTGAGCGCAATAATATTTAAATATATTTACTTGATCATATGAAAGTTTTGTAGGGTTATTACACCATTGAGATGAAGTAGCTGGATCGGTACTGTTACAATACTGTAATTAAAACGATATTATATTTTTAGAGTATAACCACAAGTTTAAAATCTAAAAACAAGGAATATACTATAATCTGTGGCGTTCAGATTACATATTAATTGTTTTCAAGTACAATATAGCTGTGTAGTAGGCCCTCCCCCCCCCCTCCCGGGCACGTCCAGTCCCTACGGGTTCCTACTAGAAATTCTGCCAAATACACAATTGTTCCATAAAAATTCAATAAAAATTCAATACTCCCCAACAAACAGCTAATGGCCTAAGTCTTACCGGGCTTTGCATCAATTACAAAAAAAAAAAAAAAATTTCACTATGTCAGTATTACTTTAAGTCACATTATACTATAATATATACTTGATTCGAGGATTTATAGGAGGTGCTATTTATTTGTTTAATGTTTAGTGTGGCGTAAACTAAAAAAGTTTACGAACTGCTGCTGTACATAAAAAATAATAAATTACGTCATAATATTATGTTTATCAAACTGACAATAATACAAATTGTTAATTTCTATGAATTGACTATGATTGAGAATTAAAAATGGACAGTTGATCATGTGCAAGTAAAACATAAATAATGTAAACACTTGTGCAGATCTTAAATTGTGCGTCATTGTGCAAATATTATAATTTTGGAAGATGTCAAAATTAAAAACATTGCATACGTTATGACTATTTTAATATATCATTATCACGAAGAGATATAACATTTTTAAAATACATAAATGTCAAATTTTGAAAGGTAAATAAATAAATTGTTGGTAGTAGGTACATTGAATGTCAAATTTTTAAAGAATTCAAATATAAATAAGTCTTGATAAGATCGTGAAGTGGCACTAGAGGACTTACTATCTGTTTGTTCTTCATTCAAAGAGTAAAAATAAATTTTTATCAAGGAGTGAAAGTAAAATTGTTATTTTTTTAATTTGTATTTTTCAATTACATTTCTCCCTCATATTTGTCATTATTCCTGACATTGGGAAAAATAAGTAGTTTTATTATGTTATGCTCTGATAAAAAAAAAATTGTACTATCTAAAATTAAATAAATAACTATTATATTGTCATTAATCATACTATGGAATACGTTGAAATACTCCTAGAACCTTTGGGAACAAGGTTTGTTGGAATTACTGGATACACTTGTATCATAGCATATATTTTTGATTTATCCATAGATGAATTAGTTACACCACTATTAACTTGTTCCTGAAAAAAAGCCCTTATGATTTTTTCCTTTTTAAATGTACATTATTTGTTTCGGTTTTTAAAAATAGGTACTTACAATGGTAACCATATCCGTAATATTAGATGTTATTGGACTGAGACCATATTTTACTGTATCTTTGTCACATATATTTAATGTTGACCAATTAATGATATAAAGATCCAATACTTCATTTGTTATTGAAAAATCAAAAACTTTAAAAACACAATCGGAGTATAAAGAATTAATTTAAAAATGATATAAGTTTAAAATAATAATATATTTTACTTATGGGGATTAATTGAAAATATAAAGGAATAATTGAAATATAAAGAAATAATTTACATAAGCGTTGTGGAAAACAAGAATTTATTTTTCTTATAGATTTATAAATGTATTTTACTTACGTGAATTATTTGGAAAATTGTAATAGTATGAACCAGATATGATTAAACCGACTATTAAATTATTTGTTTTATCTTTAATTGCAGATACAAACTTACTTAATTTCACTTCAAAATCTACTATGGTAACCTTAAATAAATAAAAACAATTAATGTAAAATATATACAATATTTCATGCTATAGGTTGATTTTTAAAAATTTGTATTTTTATATGTTGCTTTGATTTTATCCGTTTAACAATGCTTTAAAATGGTATCTTTATGGTGTGCCGACTCCATTTCTGAAATGTTGGTACCTTATGGACATTTATTAGAGAACTATAAATAATGGGAAAAACTGAACTCGAGAACCAATCTTACTTAACTAAGTTTGCACAACACCTCGTCACGTTCCGAAAGCAGTATCACTTTTTTATTAATACTGCTAAAGTTAAGTTGGAAATTCATATTTTCCGAGTATGTTACATTCATAATAAAAATATTAAAAAAAAAATATTTAAAAATATAAAAGAAATATTATTTAAGTTTAGTTTACAGTTTTTTAAAAATAATATTATGATCCAAATGAACCATTGTACAAGTAAAAACGTTTAAAATATAATTTAATAAAAAGTATTTTTAAGCACCAAGGAGTCGTATATGTTGTAAAAACCTCTTTATTATGTAGGTACTTAGCTAAGTCAATATGTAATATACCGGAAAACATTGCATTTGAAGGTGTTATTGCTTGTTTAAAATATACGCATAACTTTCATTTATAATATTTATAATTTACAACAAAATATTTAAAAATTGTATTCCTTGTTTAAATATTTTATTGCGTCCATATTTGAGCTTTCAATATCTATTGCATAAACTGTGTTTGCATAATTTTTTTGATTACATACATATATGGTTACATAGTACGAACTATTAATGAGAAACTTTGTTGAAATTGTTTACTTTTAGTTATACAATTTATTGGACATTTTTAACCACAAAACAATTTGCAACATTAAGCGATCTTGATGAATTTTGTTAAAATTTGAACTTTAAATGATTATAAAATAATAGTGACTATGAATGTATAATATTTTTGAACTTCTGTAGTAAAAATGTTTATTTCAACATTTTACTTATTGTGTCAAAGACACACAAAAAAACATGCATAATGCACATAGGTAATTATAAAATCAATACAGTCATTGTTTTCCTTAGAATTTAAAGTAAAAACAATTGAATACAATAAGGTTTCTCATAAGTTGTTAATATAAACGTACAGTTCAACTGGTTGCAACACATCAAACAGTTAAGAATACGTACACTCAAATCAATAAAAATTATAAAAACATTAGCTCACACTGAATGGGGATCCGATGCAGACAGCTTAATTAAAATATATAAATCCTTAATTAGTTCTAAAATTGATTATGGTTCAATAGTCTACGGCGCTGCTAATCATAGAACTTTACAAATGCTAAATACAATACAGAATTTCGCCATCCGCTTATCTTTAGGTGCATTTAAAAGCAGTCCAGTCCCAAGCATACTGTGTATGGCTGGAGAACCATATCTTTATTTAAGGAGAAAACAGCTCGAAACCAAGTACATACTAAAAATAGCCAAACACCAAGAGAATCCAGTGTACAACAAAATCTTTAAAAAAAAAGTACCAGGCTTAGAGCAATTTATGAAAGACAACAAGATTTCATTGCTAAAAACGAAACCTTGATTAACAATACAATCCAAGGCACTGTATTAAACATACCCCCTTGGCGCTTTAATAAAAGTATAATAGACCTAAGCTTATCACTATACAACAAAAATACAACTGATAAGAATATTTATAAATTTTTTCATTATGAACTTCTGCAATCGTACTCGGAATACATACAAATATACACCGACTCGCGAAGCGTCGAAAATCGATCAGAAATCTGGACTAGCCATAATATCAAATGATATAAACATCCAATTATTAAGAACTAATGAGGTATGTAGTATTTGTACCGTAGAATCCCTAGCGATACTCACAGCGATTCAAAGCATTCATTATACTAACGATAAGAAATATCTATTAATGACAGATTCTCTAAGCAATTTAATCAGCATGTACAACTTAAATTCGTCTCAACCAGTTATCTGCCGTATAATCAATGAGCTATATGAGCATAAAAATACTATATCACTTGCATGGATTCCGGGACACGTCGGCATAAGAGGTAACGAAGAAGCTGATCTAAAAGCAAAAGAAACAACAGGTACCTCCGCTTTTGAATATGTCCTCTCATATCTGACGGATACATGTTAAGCTCAACCAAATTTAAGGACATGGATGAATGGCAAAACCTCTCCGCAAAATGTGATAACAATAAGCTAAGAGTAATTAAACACTCTATACCAGAGGTTCCCAAACTGTGGGTCGCGACCCAAAAGTGGGTCGCAATTATACTTTTGGTGGGTCGCACTATTTTTTTAAATAATACAAAAATATAATCATCTATTACTTTTTGTTGATGTTCAAAGTTCAAATTCAGTTTTATCGTCAATCCTTATCTGTGATTATGACAATTACGAGTTTACCAGCGGCCGTGTCAAATACTATATATTATACTTATTATACATTTTTTTCGTAATTACATAAAATGTAATAAAATAGTTTAATTTTCTGTTGTATGGTAAAAAAAAAAGGTCATTCATTCATATTGTGGGTCGCTATATTAAAAAAAAAATTCAAAATGGGTCGCACAATAAGAAGTTTGGGAACCTCTGCTCTATACTACCATGGCCCAAACCATTTGAAATGTCTAGAAGGGACGAGGTAATTCTTGTCCGCTTACGAATAAGCCACACTCGCATGACTCACGGATATCTCATGGCCAAAGAAGACCCTCCATCATGCCCGACGTGCGGAACAATCATCACAGTCAAACATACACTTACATAATGTCGAAAGTTCATTGAAAGGCGCATTGAGCTAAAACTTTCTGAGACACTATACGAGATGCTAGCACCCAATCCTGAGACGACCAAAACACTCTTCAATTTCGTCAACTCAACAGAACTGAGTCAACCGATTTAAATATTTGTAATTCAGTTAAAATAAATTTGTAAATATATAGGTAACTAGTGGAAATTAAGAAAGTATGTAAGCAATTAATGTAAACGTAAACATGTAACGCCGGCTAATAACCTCACAGTTGATGCCATAAACAGTTAATAAAAAAAAAAACAAAAACGTATAGTTATTTAATATATTAAGTATGCATATGACTAATTTTTTGTTATAAGGATTTCGTGTTCAAATTTTGATAAAAATTTGTAAAATCAAGAAAATTTGCAAATAATTTTATAGTTGAAAAAATTATGAGGTGTTAAATTGTTAAATTGACTGGAAATGACTGGAAATTGAATTTAATATTTCTCATAAGTATGTCATACGATATTACTGTTACCAAGGTATCAAAAAAATATATAACACAGTGTTATAGGTTATTTGAGTTTAAATTTGGATAAAATAACATGTTTTAACGAAGAATAATATCTATTTTAGTTTTATTATTGTAATAAACAAAAATGTATACAATATATTCATTACGATAAACAACACAGTCCCGCACGACAAATAATGCACAGCAGAGGGAGCCAATGGCCCAAATTTTATTGTTGATGTTGTTGCCGATAATACTGAAAAGTATGGGGAGTTTTTTTTTACTTATCGACCACTTCCCCAAAATTACGAAAAAACTGGATATAATTTCTTTCAAAGAAACTAGGCGAAAGAAGAAAATCTAACATTTTCATTATTTTGAAAGACGACGAGAGGTACCTACAAAAAAACTAATTATTCTAATATTCCTACTTTAAAACTATGATTGAATAAAAAATGACCATGCCAAATTGTACTTACATCATATATGTATTCACAATTAATAAGAATACCATTCACTTTTGCTGTATTTAAAAAATTGATTAAAGGACCAAAAATGTTCTTCTGAAATATATCTGTGTCCGGAGGATCAAATATTGTCGGAAAATCATCATCATACACGAACCCAATGCGTGTGAAAACAGTTTTGTTAGCTTGTACTAAACTTGTTATTATACCTTCAATAATTATAATTTTTAATATAATAACATACGTTGAAATTGTATTTTTTTTTGTGAGGTAACTAATACGCTTGTCTATTTGTCATAAATTTTATTAGTTAACTCACTATTGAAATTTATAAAAATTGACGTTTGATACAACATGTGGTTTGAACATTTTCTTTAGACTTTTTGATTTTATAAAAACTATCCTTAATTTTTTCTTTGTCATGATTAAGACTTAAATTATCACGAAATAATACAAGGTGTTCATTATAGCATTTATTGTGCACAAGTTGTACTTTAATATTTAATATTTATTTACACGCCTATATTTTAGAACATTATCCTGTTTCCTCTGAATGTTCCTTAAAAAAACGAATCGCCTCAAATGTATGATAAACGGGACTTTGCATATTTCGTATAGCAAACACCAAACATACGAAATCAGTTACATGTTTGTGTATTTAAGTTGTTTATAATTACCTTTATCTGATTCCAATATTTGGTTATTGATACTATCATCACGGTCAAAAGCAAATTGAGCTACTGTAATTATATCACAACGTTCTGGCAGTTGAGTTATATTGAATACATACGTACTTTTAAATATTCCTCCAGCTATATTGCAAATGACCTGTTTTTCGGTGCCCGAGCCATCTTAGAAACATATTTAGTGGATACAATAAATAATAAAATGAAAATATTATTATTATAAGTATTTTCAAAAAGTGAGTAAGTAGGTAACATTTCTAGTGTGCTGTAGGTAAGTATTAAGCAGGCGTCGAGTGTTTTCATAATTGCGTATGTCACTAAAATTATGTGTTCAATTTGAAATCAATGATATATGATTACATTAAAAAAAAAATTTACAGCCGAGGCATTATGTCAGTCAATGTTATTGAGTATATTTAATTATTAATTGTATTTCTTATACAGAACCAATTATACATCATTCGTTTTAAGAATAAGTTTTAAATCATTCTAAATATTTTGAAAATGTCATTGCGTGCATAGTAAAGTTTTATATCATATTATGTATAAAAGGGTCTGGTAAAAACACTGATAAAATTAAATATAATTTATTTTTAATACAAATCATTGAATTACCTTGTACTGTAAATTGAGGATACAGAAATATACTACAAATAAACACTAGTACGTCTTTCATTTTAATTTTATATGAAATGTCTGAGATATTGTTTCTACTTAAAGTGATAACTAATTATTTCCGCGCAATAATATTTTGTTGTCATAAATATTTTAAATGAATGATTTTACTTTTATTTATTATTTGTGATTTATTAATTGTCTAAAAATATATTTTCAAATTAAAACAAATAAAAGAACATCTGCGATGTCCATTTATTGAAGAAAAAAATTAACATAACTGTAAAAAATTACAGGTGAGTAAATAATACATAACTCATAATTATTATATTATAATTGAATCATCTAAACTTTTGTCAAAATGTTTCAACTTTTTTTTAAGGTACGTCCGTGGCGGCTCGTGAACCGTATGAGGGGTGAGGCAGAATCTGCCCGGCCGCGGCAGATACGTATTTTCAAAATATATTAGAGACAAAATACTGTTAAAATATAAAAATGAGTGTCAAGTTACATTTTAAAATTCATATTTAATTCTAATCTTTAAGAACATATAAATAGTGAACCATGTTATATTTAATATTTATCTTAAATGTCAAAATAAATTCAACTAAATATATATTTATGTATGAAATAAGTTATTAATTATTATGTTTAATTTTAATTGTTATTTACTTGAGAAGAACCGATATCTTTAGCTTTGTGATAAAAGTATTGTGGTTAGATCATAGGTAGGTATACACTTTTACTACACGTCACTATGAAAACCTCCCAGTTCCTATATCAGTGGAAGTTACGTCGATTCGACAGATGACTAATGGATAATGTTGACAAACTCTGAGGCCCGAATCGTTCAACCTCATTCAATAATACAATTCTTACTGTCCCCTCTACCATGATACATTTTATAATCGTACGGCCGTCCAACTCGTCTGAGGCTAAATATTACTAGCCTCTCGAAAATCTTGGATTTTCATCGAGATCGTTTTATCGTTCCACGAACATCTTCGTCGTGATTTTTGATGACAGTGATGTATTCTGTACTATGATAATTAATATTTTAAACGACAAAATAAATTAGTTTTGTTATCATAATGATGTAGTATAATAACAAAAAGCTTTTGTATTTTAAAATGTACATTATATTATTGAATATAATATTCATAAAGTCGATTGGAAATTACTATAATTATAGTAATAGTACATATACCTCCTTTTTCTTTACAATAGTTAATTGAGGCTGAGCCTCACTTGCCTCCCCTGACGGGCCGCCACTGATGTACATTAAGTTATGAAACTATTACATGATAATATGTAAGGCTTTAATAAATAATAAATTATAATATGATCACCACAACTTGTACATCTCACTGCCTAATGAAATGATTATATATATGTGAAGTCTCGGAGTTTATATATTTTGCACACAGTGAGCTACTTAATTATAAATGTTCTCATTCAATGACATTTTCTAAATATTTAGGCTAAATTTAAGAAGAATTAAATTAAAGTGTTATGAGCGTTTGTAGTTGATTTTTTTCGACGTTAAATATTATCCTCGTTTAACATGGAAGAACTTTTTTGTTTTGTTATAATTCAAAATCAATTGGCTCCAATTCCTATTAAATTAAATATTTTGTATGATATTAAAATATTAAAATAGCGTTTAATTAGACTATAACTTGGGAGGGTGAGTAAAGGTGCAAAAACCCACCCCAAAATGTCCAAAACAGAACAAGTTTTGTATTACGAACACAAAATGGTAAGTGACCAGTATCCATATTCAAAAATTGTTAAGTCCTCGAAATTTTTTACTATCTTTGAATACTTAGTTAAGAAATTTACCTATTTTTAGGTACTTACTTTATTTATAAAAGAGTTTAAAATGCATGTAAATAATCTAAATTTTTTTTTTTACAATTCTATATACATTTATGTTAGATCAACAACAAACATTCACGTAATCAAGCTTGGTCAAGTTTTTGAGACTCAATTAAGTTAAAAATTATTTGAAAACTTATAATTAACTTTCTAACTTAAGTTAAGTTATTTATTTATTTATTTATTTTATTATGTAATAAGCTAGTTATATGGTTTAAAACAATAAAAAATAAATGTTTATGCAATATATATATATCATCAATAATAATTTTATTAAATTTATTATTTAATTATTTATAAATAAACGAAATTGGATTTGATTAAAAGTAACTCGTTATTTATTCAGTAAGTCGTCAAAATCAGTTAAGTTGCAAATTAGGTTAATGAAAATTAAAGTTTTAAAAATTTAAAATTAGACTTCCTAACGAACCTTTTTTTAATTCATTCGGCATTAGTCAATGGATTCAGAATACATATTATAAGAGTTCGAAATAATATGATTTTTTATGATTTCAACACGTACAATTAAGATAAATTAATAAGAGTATTGCAGAATACCTTTTATTACAGTACAGAATAAAACATTATAATGTTATAAATGTATATTTAAATTTAAATCTGTTAATTATGATCTAGTTTAGGACACGTTTTAAAAGGTCTTGCCGTCCATCCATCAATAATTTGGTTTGATACCAGAAATTTCCCACATTCGCAACAGCCCAAGTAATCATCTGTATCAAGCTGTTCAAGGACAATTCCAACATAGTATTGTTTTGCGTAAGCTCCCTAAAAAAAAACAACAAAAGAATAATACAACTTAATGTATAACAATAATTAATCACTATGCTCATGCAATGTAGAGAGGTAGATAAAACGCTGAGCCTAATTCGTATTCTAAGAAAATGATATTTTTATATTAAAATGTTTGACAATACTGTTAAACTATTAATCAATGCAGTAGATAAGTGGTAGCTCCCGGCACAACACAGTCTATATTCTATTTAGAATGAGTTCGTAACTCGGTACGGTAAAATTAAATATAAATCACTTACATAGCTCTAGACCGCATTAATAAATTGTTGTTATCAAACTATATAATATTTATTATTTATTAATATCATTATTTTCATTTCAATAAACCATCATACTGGTAGAAAGTATAGAAAAACAAAATCCTACTTAGTACTTCAGTAGTTAATACTATAAATTAACGTTTGTTGAATCAGCAGGAAAGACAAATAGGTATCGGCGTACTATAACATACAATCATAACAAACCAAAATCCTCAATGCTATACATTTATATAAGGTATGTACGTCCGTGGTCCGTGAAATAAGTTCGTTGACAATATTAAGTATAAACTGGAATAATTTAAATAAATGCATTTTTCTTTAATATCTTTTAAATCACACATCCAAACATAAACGCTTCCATTCGTCGTAATTTTGCTCTAATGTATGCGAATTTTCACTCTGGAAGAAGTCAGATGCATCCTTCTTGAGTCCTTGCCACAGTCCTCCCATCACATCGGGGGTCTTCTCAACGGTCTTTTCCCTTTTGGATTCACTTGTAGAACTGTCTTTATCGTGGCATCATACTTCTTCCACATATGACCTGTCGCAATCTTTTCCTTTTTATTTCATCAGGTATATTCGGCCTGTCGTACTGGTCACATAGCTCAACATTATGTCATTTACACCATTCCTCCGATCGCTGGTCGCGACATGGTCCATATATCCTTCTTAGTATTTTCCTTTCAAAAATTCTCAATCTTGATCACTCAATCATTACTTTTTCTTTTGGTCAGACATTGGGCTTCGTACAATCGTATTAGTATGATAAATAGCTGAACTTTTGATTTCTTTGAGTGTCCTTGATTTAAATAAGTTGCCCAAGGCAATGTAACACTTGTTGATCATTTCTATTTTTTTTTGGTATCTCATACTCTATATTGTTTGATTTAATGACCATTGTTGGAGGTACTTGATTTCTGATACTTTTTTGATCCTACCTTTAAGGATTCGTCTGTTTGTCTTCCATCTCGTTGTCTTCTGAAGTCCATATATTCGGTTTTCTATTATTAAGTCTTACTTATAGACTTTTCATTGTATCTATGTTGTTTTCGAGAAGCATTATACCCCTTCCTTTTGGTGATATTTTCATTAATCTACTTATTTTTTTAGAGCCAGAAAGAAAACAATTGGTGACCATGTATCACTTTGCAGAGGCCTGTATTTACCTTAACCCCTCTCAACAGTACGTTACCACTTACCAACCTTAATTTTTACCATAGTATTTTTTTAAAATAGCCTTAATTAGTCCTATCAGTTTCTGTGGTAGGTGGAAATGTTCTAAAATTTTGTAAATACTTTCTCTATTCATACTATCATACGCCTTTTGAAATCTACATAGAGTGAATGAAGTCATTGATTGAATTCCCAGGTTTTCTGGAATAATCATAATAACTGTTCAAAATGTTCTGTCCGTCTTTCGTTATTCCTATCTTTGTTATTATCAACTCTCCATGCTTATTTCTTACAATTTTTTTTATGTCCTTTATATCCTTTCCTCATTCAATTTTTTTTTTTTTTTTAATTGTCTACTTCTGTTTGCTCTGTGATCTGATTCTGTACCTTATATCATTTTGTTTGCTTATTTTTTCCCCTCTACAGATGTCGTGGGCTTCTCTTCTTCTTGCAGTGTATCTTATTCCATTGGTTTCGACGTTTCGTTTATTGTATCCACTATCCATTTAAATCTCTCTTTGTTTCTTCTTTTTAATGCTTCTTCGCACTCTGTATTAAACCATGGTTTCCTTTTAGATCTCTTTTGCTTTCCGATTACATCCTCTGATGTCTTCACAATAATGTTTTTTATATTTTCCCCCCGAGCTTCAATAGCTTAGGTCTTACTTATATCTATTAGCTGTGTTAGTCTTTCCATTTTTATTTGAAAAAATCTACATATCTCTTCATTCTTGAGTTTTGTTATTTTATATGTGATACACCCAGGTATCAGACTGCTGTCTCGCCTTCAATTTGATGCTGAGCTTCCCAACAACCAGGTAGTCGTTCGAGTCACAGACTGCCCGTTTGTATACTCTTACATCGTTAGTATTATTTGCAAATCCTTTACTTAATAGGATATGGTCAATTTGATTGACATATTGTCCATCTGGTAATCTTTTTGTACCCTTAGTAGTAGTACTAGTAGGGAAACATTGAGTTCATTCTCCTGAAACCTTTGCCAGTTTCTAGATCAATCAGCTTTATACCATTATTCTTTGTTATTTCGTATAAGCTATGTAACCTTATTGTAGGTTTAAAGAACTGTTATTTCCATATCTTCGATTTCATATCAGCAGCATGATTCGTATTTTGTATTATTCATTCTCGAGAAGATACTTTCTAACTCTATAAAAAACTCTTCTTTTTTTCTCCTACGACTTCTCTGTTGTAGCATGTATTTTTAGAAGAACTTTGTCAACAACTTGGCTTTTACTATAAGCATAGAAATTCTATGGCTAATTACTTTGAAATCTTTTATCGTATGCACTAGGCTTTTGTGTAATGCGAAACTTACCAATAATTATCGTATCTCATAGCACAATAAATGCAGAATAGTAAAATAATTTTTGTTTATGGTACCTTCGTCATTCCATCTGACTTCCTGTAACGCTACTATCCTGATTTTATGTTTCTTAACTTCCTTAACTACACTTAAAGCTGCTCCGGGTTGGAACATTGTCCTTACATACGATGTTTCAAAAAGTAAATCCTGCTTCCTGCTTCCGTTTGTTTTTCATTTCATCTATATGCCCGAGGATTATTGTTGTTTGGTTTCAGTAGAAGATAATTTTTTTTGCAAGGTAGGGTCGTTGGCCCTACGATTGACCCCAGGACGGGATGTCTAGACCGACACTGGCAAACTGATATGTCCTCCCCCTATTTGGTAGTAGCAAAACTGGTAAATATTAGTATACACGATTTTCCTCGACCCGAATTTATATCTTGTTTTTATAAGGTTATCTTTTTTTCAAAAATGTCCATTTTATCCTATCGCATCATGTTTATCACTATACTTTTTCAATTTTGTTTCTCCTATCATATGTTCTCTATCTGTATGTATAGCCGTATTTCTTTACAATTACTAAATGGTTCCGCCAAATGATTATTCAACGGGTACCTCGTAGAACACAATAATATTTAAATATATTTACTTGATCATATGAAAGTTTTGAAGGGTTAGTACACCATTGAGATGAAGTAGCTGGATCGGTACTGTTACAATACTGTAATCAAAACGAGATAATATTTTTAGAGTAGAACCACAAGTTTAAAATCTTAAAAACCAAGGAAAAAACTGTAACCCGTAGCGTTTAAATTACAATGTTAATTGTTTTTACGTATAATATAGCTGTATAGCAGCGGTTTCCCAAATGAGAGGCTGGCCACCCTAGGGAGATGTGACCTTTTGGTAGTGGAATCGCGAGCAGAGTGGTAAATATTGATATTTTTTAGTCAACAATAATTTTGATGAAACGCCTTAACTATTCTAAAATAATATTTCACTGGAGGTGAAGTGGCCGAGTCGACCAAAGCGTCGGTTGCGACGCACTCTGTCGCGTATTCAAATCTCGGTTACGGCGGCATCGCTCTTCAGGCAGTCATGGTGCCTGGAGGGAGAGGCAGCCACCGTCCACCCGGGCATGGCTGAAACCTACGGGTGAAAATATTATAATTTTGGAATGGGCGCATGTAAACTCAGCCACAAGTACCTTTTTTTATTGTAAACTCCGTCAGAAAAAAAAACAGGTAAAATTGGGTTCATGTAACTCTACCAGTGAAGAAAATCAAATAGTAGTATAAAATTAATATGATATATTATAAAAAAAAAATTATAATATAATATAATATCATATCATATCAATATTTAATCATGGTATAAAAAATCATAATAGTTTCAATCCAAACACTAGAAAGACAAGAAATAAGTAGTTGTGTAAAGAGGAAAGTATTTACCCGGTTTATCACGAATATTTTCCACCGCTTTCCACTTTACACAACTACTTTTTTCTTGTTTTTCTAGTGTTTGGATTGAAATTGGAAGGCATGAAGTAATGTGAGTATCATTTGCAAAAATGTGTTAAAGTAATATTATGCTGCTCAGCTCCAACAGTTTTTATAAATGCATTACAATTTTTGTTATTGCATCTCCATTTTATTTCACCAGACGCGTATTTTATATTTTTATTATACTTATAATTTTTAAATACAACCAATAAATTGCCTCGTTGGCCAGTAATTAATTTTATATTATTACTTTCTTGCGACATATTTCGTTCGGACGTATACAAATATCAGAAGTATCGGAAATATCGGAAATGTACACGGAGATACGCAGACTACGAATGATTATGTTTATCAAAGTATATGTCTTTACGTATACCTTACCTACTGCCGATATCATCATTGGAAATCCTGATTTCAGATAATATGAAGATAAAATTATTAATAATTTGAATCGATCTAACCTTGACAATATTTTATCAATTTGACATATATCATCACAATAGATGTAAACGTATTTAATGTGAGAAGGCACTTGGCAATGTGAGCACTGTCGCACTGACCAGGTAAAAAAAAAACTGGTGGAGTTTACCATAGACCTATTATTACCTTTTTATCTTGACCGATATTCTGGCGGAGTTTACAATCGCCTTTTGGAATATGTCAAAATTAATAATATTGCATACGTTATGACTATTTTAATATATCATTGTCATGAAGAGATATAACATTTTTAAAATACATAAATGTCAAATTTTGAAAGATAAATAAATAAATTGTTGTAGTAGGTACATTGAATGTCAAATTTTTAAAGAATTCAAATATTTATAAGTCTTGATAACATCGTGAAGTGGCACTAGAGGGCTTATTATCTATTTGTTCTTCATTCAAAAGGAAAAATAAATTTTTATCAAAGAGTGAAAGTAAAATTGTTATTATTTTAATTTGTATTTATCAATTACATTTCTCCTTAATATTTGTCATTATTCCTGACATTGGACACATAAGTAGTTTTATTATATTATGCTCCGATTAAATTAACTTTACTATCCACCATTAAGTAAATATCTATTATAATATCATCAATCATACTATAGAATACGTTGAATCACTCCTAGAACCTTCCGGAACAATGGTGATTGGAATTATTGGATACACTTGTATCATAGCATATATTTTTGATTTATCCATAGATGAATTAGTTACACCACTATTAACTTTTTCCTGAAAAAAAGTCATTATGATTTTTTCATTTTAAATGTATATTTTCTGTTTCTGTTTTTAAGAATAGATGCGTACAATAGTTATCATATCAGAAAAATTAGATGTTATTGGACTGAGACCATATTTTACTGTATCTTTGTCACATATATTTAATGTTGACCAATTAATGACATAGAGGTCCAACACTTCATTTGTTTTTGAAAAATCAAATACTTTAGAAACACAATCAGAATATAAAGACTTAATATAAAAATTATATAAGTTTACAATAATGATATATTTTATTTATGTGGATTAATTGAAAATATAAAGAATAATTGAAATATAAGGAAATAATTTACATAAGTGTCTGGGAAAACAATAATTTATTGTCCTTGTAGATATATAAATGTATTTTACTTACGTAAATTATTCGGAAAATTTTCATAGTATATACCAGATATTATTAAACCAACTATTAAATTATCTGCTTTATCTTTAATTGCAGATACCAAGTTACTTAATTTTACTGCAAAATCTACTATATGAACCTTAAATAAATAAATACAATATTTTAATTTACAGATTGATTTTTAAAATTAGTATTTTTTGAGGTTGGATTGATTTTATCCGTTTAACAATGCTTTAAAATGGTATAATTATGATGTACCGACTCTATTTCTGAAATGTAGGTGCCTTATGGTCATTTATTAGAGAACTATAAATAATGGGAAAAACTGAACTCGAGAATCAATCTTACTTAACTAAGTTTGCACAACACCTCGTCACGTTCCGAAAGCAGTATCACTTTTTTATTAATACTGATAAAGGTAAGTTGGAAATAAATATTTTCCGAGTATATTACATTCATAACAATTATTATTGTAAAATTAAAGAAAATGTATAAAATATATTCATTACGATAACCAACGCAATCCCACACGACAAATATGTACAGCAGACGGAACCAATGGCCCAAATTTTATTGTTGATGTTGTTGCCGATAATATTGAAAAGTATGGGGAGTTTTTTACTTGTCTACCCCTTCTCCAAAATTACTGACTAGATCTAATTTCTTTCAAAGTACCTAAGCGGGTACCTACAAAAAAACAAATCATTCTAATATTCCTACTTCAAAACTATGATTGAATAAAAAATGACCATGTCCAATTGTACTTACATCATATATGTATTCACAATAAATAAGAATACCATTCACTTTTGATGCATTTAAAAAATTGATTAAAGGATCAAAAAAGACTTTCTGAAATACACCTGCACCCGGGGGATCAATTATTGTAGGCCAATCATCTTCATACACGAACCCAATGCGTGTAAAAACAGTTTTCTTAGCTTCTACTAAGCTTGTTATAATACCTTTAATAATTATATTTTTAATATAATAACATACGTTTAAATTGTATTTTTTTTGTGAGGTAACTAATACGCTTGTCTATTTGTCATCAACTTTATTAGTTAACACACTATTGACATTTATAAAAATTGACGTTTGATACAACATGTGGTTTGAACATTTTCTTTAGACTTTTTGATTTTATAATAACTATCCTTAATTTTTTCTTTGTCATGATTAAGACTTAAATTATCACGAAATAATACAAGGTGTTCACTATAGCATTTATTGTGCACAAGTTGTATTTTAATATTCTATATTTATTTACATTCCTTTATTTTAGAACGTTATCCTGTTTCCTCTGAATGTTCCTTAAACAAAACGAATCACCTCAAATGTATAATAAATGTGACTTTGTATATTCCGTATGGCAAACACCAAACATACGAAAGCAGTTACATGTTTGTGTATTTAAGTTGTTTATAATTACCTTTATCTGAGTCTAATATTTGGTTATTGATACTATCATCACGGTCAAAAACAAATTGAGGTACTATAATTATATCACAACGTTCTGGCAGTTGAGTTATATTGAATATATAAGTACTTTTTAATATTCCTCCATCTATACTGCAAATGACCTGATTTTTGACGCCCGAGTCATCTTAGAAATATATTTAGTGGATACAATAAATAATAAAATGAAAATATTATTGTTTTTAATATTTTCAAAAAGTGATTAAGTAGGTAACATTTCTAGTGTACTGAGTAGGCGGCGAGTGTTCTTCATAATTGCGTATGCCACTGTTTTATGTGCTCAATTTGAATTCAATGATACACAGGGTGTTTCTGAAGTGTGTGAGGTAATTAGTATATGCATACTCACTGTGATGCCACAATGAAGATTTTTTTGGAATTTTTTTTCTAACTTCAAAATCTGGGTTTTTTAACACTCTAGTCGTATTTTTTGCAAAATTCTCATACGAATCGAGATATCACATCATTTTTGCGCTTGTCGCGCGTTTTTCGCGCTCGAATCGCCAACTAAAAAAAAAGTCGTGCGACACATCGATTTGTATGAAAATAGAAATGTTTATCTTATCGAGTCAAAGTAATTATGTTAGGTACTATGATATCCAAAAACTGGAATTTCAGTATAAACACACAAATAGGTAGTTTTTTTATCTCTAACTATTATAACTTTATAAAGTTAAAAGTTATTTAATAAAGGTATGCACAAATGTATGCTAGTAAAATTTGATTGTTTAAAACTCTGTTATCCCTAATTTTGTTATTATTTCATATTTTTTATTAGTCGATAATGTAAAACAATGTGTTAATTAATCGTGTATTATCAATGACAACAAATAATTATCACCACTGATTATCTTGCAGTATTCTCATACAAATCGATGTGTCGCACTACTTTTTTTTTAGTTGGCGATTCGAGCGCGTAAACCCGCGACAAGCGCAAAAATGATGTGATATCTCGATTCGTATGAGAATTTTGCAAAAAATACGACTAGAGTGTTTATTTTTACATTCAAGATAATATTCTCAAAATAAATTTTAAAAACCCAGATTTTGAAGTTAGAAAAAAAATTCCAAAAAAATCTTCATTGTGGCATCACAGTGAGTATGCGTATGCTAATTACCTCACACACTTCAGAAACACCCTGTATAATTACATTTAAAAAAAAAATTTACAGCAGAGACATTATGTCAGTCTATGTTATTGAGCATATTTAATTATTAATTGTATTTTTTTTATAGAACCTATTATATATCATTCTTTTAAAGAATAAGCTTTTTATATCATTCTAAATATTTTTTAAATGTTATTGCGAACATAGTAAAGTTTTATATCATATTATTTATAAACGCGTCTAGTAACTACACTAATAAAATTATATATAATTTATTTTTAATACAAATCATTGAATTACCTTGTGCTGTAAATTGAGGATAAAGAAATACACTAAAAATAATCACTAGTAGGTACGTCTTTCATTTTAATTTTATATGAAATGTCTGAGATATTGTTTCTACTTAAAGTGATAACGTATTATTTTCGCGAAATAATATTTTGTCGTAATAATAATTTTAAATTAAGTATTTTACTTTTATTCATTATTTATTATTTGTGATTTATTAATAGTCTAAAAAATATTGTTATAAATATTAAAACAAATAAAAGATCATCTGCCATGTACATTTATTGAAGAAAAAAATTGAACATTACTGTTTAAAATTACAGGTGATTAAATAATGCATAACTCATAATTATTTTATTATTATATAATCATTTATGATTTAGACAAAACGTTTTAATATTTTTTTAATGTACATCAGTGATGGCATGTGAACCGTAGGGGGGGTGAGGCAGAATCTGCTTGACAGATATATGTACGTTCAAAATGCAATTTATATAATATGAAACTTCAGACTTGAATAAATTATTATTTATAGCCTGATCATCAATATTGTTGTTAGAATGTCCAATTATTTCGTTATATGAGACTTGTTTTCAAAGTTGTCAATAATATCATAAATATTTACTGTATGTTCTATGTTTTCTTTTTTTTTGTCTATCATCGCTTTTAAACGTTTAATAGAAGTACAAATCCTTTAATATTTATCCGCAGTATATTTAGTGATATGTTAGAATGAATCTAGTTTATACTTTGGGGTTTTAAGTTACTTGATTATAAATTTTATACTCGATGACATTTTCTATAGGCTAAATTTAATCCACTTTTAACACTCTAAAAATTTTTAACGGTATTAAATTAAATTTCTTGTTATACACTTCATTTCTTTAAGTAATAGTGACTTCTAAATATCTACTTCATTTATATCTTAATAGTGTTTCCCGGTAGCTTAGGCTTACCGATAATCCCTAATGTCCTATTAGGAACTACCGTTAGGAAGATCGAATCTAACGTTCAAACATAATAATTAATTAAAAGAGAATTTTTTTTCTTGGATATATTAACTTTGTGCACTTTTTGTGATGTCAATGCGAGATAACTGGGTAGGCCTGATGCATCTCAACTTGATAGAATATATTATTTACAATATTACGATTGATGATTATATAGATGTTTTACGATATTGCATGCAGTAATTTACAATGTCTGGACTTTTAGAGTCCTATTAGAGTCTCTGAGACATCTATTGGCTTTAAACTTATATGTCTCAGTGCCTGATGATAAGTCTATGTGAAGTTTAGGAGATTCATTTTTGCACATAGGGAGTTATTTAATTATTAATATTCATACCAATGAAATCTTCTAAATATTTAGGCTTAATTTTAGCTACTTGTAACATTCAATAAAAGTTTAGAGGAATTAAATTAAATTTTGATGAGCGTTTGAAGTTAATTTTTTTTGACATAAGATATTATCCTCATTTAACGTGGACCAATTTTTTTTGTTTTGCTATTATTCAAAAACAAAGAATGAAGATACTTGACATTTTAAACAAATATTAATTTTGACATTAAATTTTCAAAATATTTTGGCTCAGTTTGAGCTAAGTACAAGCATTTTAAGTTTAATTTAAAAAAAAAATCGTCAAAATCTCATAAAATGATTTCTGTAGATTATTTAAAACAAGATTTTTCATAAGTAATTTATAAAGTTAGGTTATTTCATAGGTAGGTTGTACAAATTGTAATCGTAATATTGAAATCTAAAATATATGTATATAGAATATCCACAATTTTTTTTTATAAGATATTTTAAGTTTAATGAAATTAGATATTTAAACAAAGAATAACAATAATTTTATAAAAAGTGAAGTATGATACAACGAGCACTTTTTTATGAGAGTCTTTTTGACAAAATTGAGTTTACAAAGATATAAAAAATGCAATGAACACACATTATGGCTGCCACTCGAATAATTCTCTAGAAAATATCCTAAGAGCATTAAATACACGTTCCTCTTTCACCGCCTATCTAACCAGAAAATCCAGTTTCTCTTGATACAATTATAATTAAATTTCAGAATAGTATAAAAGTCCCATATAGACTCTAGATGTAGTTTCTTGTCATTATCAACTAGTGATAACTCACTTTGACAAACCTCCAGGAAGTTTATCGTTCTCGATATTCTGTGTCTTTCATTTAAAAACGTATAGAACATTAATATAAGAATATAGATATCATATTATAATAATACTATTGGATTCTTCTGAAGCTTTCTCTCGAATATGCGAAATTTTTGTTGCAAAATTAATTCCAAAACAATTTTCAGTTATCCACAATCGGCTCAAACGATAGTTAGAGTTAATTTTAGAGCTTGTATTTTTGCGGGCTTGTCATCTAAAGCTCCAATGAATTTTCTAAACTGCCACCTTGCACAGAAAACAGTAGAGTTCTATTTTTTCTATTTTGTTCTAACATAATATTCAATAAAAGATCATCTACAATATTACTGTGCAGGTATCATGGAGAATAGCAGCATCTGTTGATCTTAGTGATCTGTAGTTAAAGGAAATAGTCTTGAAACTATTTCCAGGAGCAAGAAACCTGAGAAATATATTTTTTTCTCAAATAATCTTAAATCTTAAAATAAAATAACTATCCATTAGATAATGTAACAACTCGAATAATTCCCTCCTAATGGTTCATTACTTCCATGCATTGTGTACCGACATTTTTTTCTTTCTTGCATGTTGACTTCTCCAGTTCTCGTTTTCTTTTTGTAACGCAATCTCTAAAATTGAAAATTCACTGTCTTTGAAACTTTTAAACATAGTTCTCGCGTCTTACTTGGCTAAAATGCTGAAACATCCTAAAACAGCTGACTCTAGCAGGAAAACGGCAAGGGTGGCTCGTAAGAGCTTCGGTCAAGGACTGATATGTTTGCATTCGTATAACGAATAGTGCCTCAATAATCAACACTCGGCCGACACGTGCATCGGGTACGGTGCAGTTATGCGTGCCCTGGCCTTAAATCTTTCTCGGCTGGTAGGGCTAGTAAGAGTAGGGGATTAGAGGTAAATATACGCACGTACGACTCAGAGGGTGAGGGCGTAGGGCGAGGAGGGACGAGTGACCGATGGACGAGGGATTAGATATGAGGGAATAGGCATCAGTGAATATTGATAAGGGATTAGTGAATAGGCATCAGAACCCAATTTTTATAATAGGTAACGGAAATGTGGCAAATGTGGTGATTATAACATTAGAAAATGGTCCCTTCGAGAACCATCAATCAGGACACAGTATTTCAGAAAACCACACTGTTGGGGATTTGTAAACAATTTTTAGCTCACCCTCTCAACCCACATATTATTAAAGTATGCCATGGATAGAGGAGGTCAGAACGGAGACGACAACACCATCCTCATCTCCGCAAATATAAGAAAGACTCCACGGTAACAAAATCCGTACTGACAGTAAGCACTAGCACGCGCGGTGGCACACCCGTGGGTTACGAGTCGATATGAATCATAGTATATATACCGGGCACTTATATAATTCTACAGTCAGTGTTCCTTCAATCTTCAACCAGTAACCATCACCTGAGATCCACGACCATTGAATCCAGCAGTCGATCCAGACAAACGTTCGAAATTACTTGGCGGAAGCAATACCGGCATCATTCCCGAAACTAAATCTACTGGGCAAAACCATCAGGGTCGGAAGAGTGAGCATTCGTAATCCATGTGGTCAAACGGTTCTAGCTCTCCCTCGCCTGGGATAGAATTTTACCACCCAAGCTGCCAACGACAGCTACAGCAGCGCCAACCGCGACAATAACTGTAACACCGACGGAAGAGACGATCGCCAGAGAATCATTATAATAGCGTTGTAGATGAAATAAAACTATTTTTTATGATTTAAACACGTATATTTATGATAAATTAGTAAGAATATTGATAAGTACCTTTTATCACAAAATAAAATAAAATATTATCATTTATTTAAAAATATATTTTTTCATTAAAACCGATTAATTATGATCTAGTTTCGCACACGTTTCAAAAAGGCATGACATCCATCCATCAATAATTAGGTTTGTTACTGGAAATTTCTCACATTCGCAAAAGCCATCGTAATCATCTGTATCAAGCTATTCTAGGACAATTCCAGCATAGGCTTTTCTTGCGTACGCTCCCTAAAAGAAACAACAATAGAATAATAATTTCTTTACAATTACGAAATGATAACCTATGACTATTCAACTTTCACTTCGTGAGCACAATACGATTTAAATATATTTACTTGATCATATAAAAGTTTTGAAGGGTTAGTACATCATTGAGATGAATTAGCTGGATCAGTACTGCTGCAATACTGTAATTAAAACGAGATGGTAGTACGAGTATATTATGTTTATTTTCTACTTTCTACATTAATAAATACATACAATGATTTAATAAAAATAATGACCATATACAAGTGTAGAAAATAAAAACGCAATTTAAACTTATTACGAAGTAGAAAATAATTATCTTCTTTAGTTATTAATCATAAATAACATTAAGATATTAATTACCAAAATCCCTAACCACCGAAGTACAAATTATACCAATATTTTGACAAGAAACTAATCGCCAAAGGAAAGATGTCGCAACAAAATCGCATGTGATGAAATCGTCAACAACAAGATATTGAAAAAATTACCCTATTTAAATATATTATGAAATATAAAATAATATTAAGTAACTAAAATTTCTATTTACCTACATATAAACAATTTAGTATTATATCGTGATATTAAGAACGACACATAAAGTATGCCCGTATTTGGATAGAAAAAAAACCACCAAAGAAGTGAAGACGCAATAAAATTATTAAATGATGATTAAACCATCAATAACAGATCAATTAAAATTTACCATTAAGTAGTCAACATCAAAAGGCGACCGGCACACGCGATGCCGCTCTGTGGAAGTCTGTGATGGGACGGAACTTTTTATATAACGGTAACGTGCAATTGCAATGGCTAACCTGTCGGTCTTCAGCCTCCATTGTACAATGTATTTTACGGGCCAGCGTGTCATACACAGCAGTGTATCTCTACAAATGCAGTGCATCCCAAAGCTCTCAGTGCATTTCAACAAGACCAGTACTCAAAGTTCACAAAGCACAACCTCGCGATGACTTTATTTTCCGTTCTAGAATATTCGTTCATTTCTTACTGAAAGTTCTTTTTATATTGCGTTTATTCAATACACTTGGTATGGCCTTATTGTTTTAAAGTCATATTTGTGATTACGTTCAAACAAAACTTCATGTTATTATTATCATGAAGTTGTTCAAATTAAAATAATTCCTAGTTAAGTGACTTTGATATAAAAGCATTGCTAATTTAATCACATTAATTCAAATTGTATATTTCTGTGAATAGACTTATGACGATGATTGAGAACTACAAATGGACAGTTGATTATGTACAAGTTAAAGGTAAATAATAGAAACAATTATGCACTCCTAAATTGGCGCGTTATTGTTTAAGTTGTATAATTTTGTAATATGCCAAAACTAAAAACATTGAAATACGTTGAGATTATTTTAACATGTCATTATCTTAAAGAATTATGACATTTTTAAAATACATAAAAATCAAATTTTGAAAGATAAATACATAAATTGTTGTAATAGGTATATTGAATGTCATATTTTTAAAGTATTCAAATCTAAATAGGTCCTGATAGTTTAATTGAGTGGCACTAGAGAACTTACTATCTAATTTTTCTTCATTTAAAGAGTAAAAATGTACATTTATCAAAAAGTGAATGTGAAATTGTTATTTATTTAATTTGTACGTTTTAATAACATTTCTCCATAATATTTGTCATTATCCCTAACAAGGGAAGAATACGTGGTTTTATTATATTGCGCTCTGATTGAAAAATTTTACTATCCACTCTTAAATAAAGATCCATCACAATATAATTGTTCATACTATAGAATACGTTGTAACACGCCTATAACCTTCGTTAACAAGGTTTATTGGAATTACTGGAAGCATTTGTATCATAGCATATATTTTTGAATTATCCATAGATGAATTAGTTACACCATTAGTAACTTGCTCCTAAAAATAAAAATTACTTAAATATTTTTTTCGTTTTAAATTGGCATACTATGTTACTGTTTTTAAGAAGAGATACGTACGATAGTTAGAATATCCGGAATATCGGATGTTACTGGACTAGTACCAGTGTTTACTGTAGTGTTGTCACATTCATTGACCAATTAATGACATAAAGATCCAACACTTCATTTATCATTGAAAAATCAAAAACTTAAAGCACACAATTGGAATATAAAGAATTAATTTTAAAACTATATAAGTTTACAATAATATTATATTTTACTTATGGGGTTTAATTGAAAATATAAAGGAATAATTGAAATATAAAGAAATAATTTTTCATGAGCGTTGTGGAAAACAATAATTTATTGCCCTTGTAGGTATATAAATATATTTTACTTACTTGAATTACTCGGACAATTTTCATAATATTAACCAGATATGATTAAACCAACTTTTATATTTTTTGCTTCATATTTAATTTTATACACAAAGTTACTTAATTTTAGTGCAAAATCTATTATGGGAACCTAAAATAAATTCATACAATTAATGCAAAATATAATATACAATATTATATGTTATAGGTTGATTTTTTTAAATTAGTATTTTTTTATGTTGCATTGATTTTATCCGCTTAACAATGCTTTAAAATGATATCATTATGATATGCCGACTCTATTTCTGAAATCTACTCATGGTAATTTATTAGAGCACTACGTATAATAGGAAAAATTGAACTTTAGTACCAATCGCTACCTAACTAAGTTTGCACACAACCACGTCATGTTCCTAAAGCATTAAGTATCACTTTTTTGTTAATTCTGCTAAAGGTAAGTAAAAAATACATATTTCTGAGTATATTACATTCTTAAAAATAAGATAAAAAAAGAAGATAAAAAAAAAAAAAATACTATTTAAGTTTTGTTTACAGTTTTTTAAAATTAATGTTATGATCATTTTGAACCATTCTGCAATCAACAACTTTTAAAATACAATTTAATAAAAAAGTGGCTTGGTGAGGTGCGGTCGTACGCTCAATCTACGCCAAAGCTATGACCGTACGTACCGCCCATCGCTGCTAGCACTCGGATGGGTGACCACCCGGGTTTTAGCAATATATCCTCGCTACGCATAAAAATGTGTTCTAATCAACCGTTACCCCCACACAGTACTAGGCTAACCTTAGTAGTTGAAGCCTTAATCCAAATAAAAAAAAATTTAACAAAAAGTATTGGGTAAGCAAAAAGGTTTCGTACGTGTTATGGAAACTTCTTCATCAGGTAAGTGCATCACTAAGTCAATATGCAATGTGTGACGTGTTAAATTTTTATTCAACGACAAATCAATGCATACGACAAGCAATTTTGAGAGAAAGTCTGTTACCCGATATCACTAAGTATATCTTATGATATTATGCTATTTAAGTATATATTACAGGACATAGCATTAATTTTCCGGAAAACATTGCATTTGAAGGTGTTATTGCTTGTTTAAAATATAAACATATACTTTCATGTAGGTACAACATTTTTAAATTATAACAAAATAAATAAAAATTGAATTCCTTGTTTAATTTTTTTAGCGCATCCAAATTTGAACTTTCAATATATTTTGAAAAACGTGTTTGCATAATTTTGTAGATCATATATGGTCACATAGTACGAACTATTTATGAGAAACATTGTTTTAAATTGTTTACTTTTAACTACACAATTTATTGGATATTTAATACATTTTTAACCACAGAACGATTTGTAACGTTTGGCGATCTTGATGAATTTTGTTAAGATTTGAACTTTAAATGATTAGGTATAGAAAAGAAGTGACTATTGACTATATGTTTTTCTAATATTTTTAAACTTCTATAGTAAAAATGTTTATTTCGGCAATTTATTTTTCGTGTTAGAATATAAGACAAAATCTTTTACACATTATTGTAAAATCAATCGACTTATATGCATATGAATGATTTTTCTTAATAAGGATTTCTTGTTGAAATGTTGTCAAAATTCGTAAAACCAAGAAAATTTTGAAATAATTTTTAACTAAAAATGTATAACATATTCAATTATTACTGTTAATGAAATTGAAAATTGAATCCAATATTTCTCACAAGTATTTCATACTGTAATCAAAAATCAAAAATATATATAATATAGTCTTACTTCCATAGCTTATTTGAGTTTATATTTTAAGAAAATAAGATCTTCAAATGAAAAATAACGAATTTAATATATTATTATAATTTAAAGTTTTTACTTGTGATGGTACTTGAACGTATATAGTTTATTTACTATACCTTCAATTATCTTGTATCGTATTTTGTATACAATAATGATATAATGTCGTTGAATTCAAATATAACACATACATTACGATAACCCGTATTATAATATAATCTATTACACGACACCTAATGTACAGTTGAGTGGAATAAATTGAAAAGTTTGAAAAGTATAAAATTTTTTTTTCTTTTCAGTCTCTTTCCAGAAATTACTAACTAAATCTAATTTCCTTCAAAAAACCTAACCTAAAGAAGAAAATCTAACACTTTCATTATTTTAAACAATAAAATACCCACAAAAAACAAAAAAAAAACAAATTGTTGTAATATTTTAAGACTATAAATTAATAAAAAAAGGCAATGTCCCATTGTACTCACATCATAAAAGTCTTTACAATTAATAAGGATACCATTAACTTTAGATGTATTTAAAAAATTGATTAATGGATCAAAACTGTTACTCTGAAATTCTTCTGTATCCGGAGGATCAAATACTGAAGGCCAATTACTGGCATACACGAACCCAATGCGTGTAAAAACAGTTTTGTTTGCTTCAACTAAGTTTCTTATTATACCTTTAATCATTAAAATTGTAATGTAATAACATACATTATTTAATTTATTAAATTGTTTATTTTTTTAGTGAGGTAACTAATACGCTTGTCAATTTGTAATCAATTGTATTACTTACTATTGACATTTATAAAAAATGACATCTGATATAACATTAAGTTTGAAGATTTTCTTTAGTTTATGTTGTTTTTTAAAACTACATTTATTTTTTTTCTTTGTCATTATTAAACCTTATGTTATCACGAAATAAATTACATGGTGTTCACCATAACATTTGTTGTGCACTATCCACTTATTTGTACTGTAATATTTCATATTTATTCACACGCCAATATTTTAGAACGGTATTTTGTTTCCTCTTAATGACTCTTAAATAAAACGAATCACCTCAGATGTATAACAAATGGGACTTTGTATACTTCCATATAGCAAACACCAAAAATAAGAAATCAGTGTGAAATACGCTACCTGTTTGTGTATTTCAGTTTTTAATAATTACTTTTATCAGATTCCTTAATATGGGTATCGACTTGATTCTTACGGTCAAAAGCAAATTGACCTACTGAAATTATATCACAACGTTCTGGCAGTTTGAGTTATATTGAATGTATAAGTACTCATCCATGCTCGTCCAGCTATACTGCAAATCACCTGATTTTTGACTTTCGAGTCATCTTAGAAACATATTTAGTGGGTACAATAAATTATAAAGTGTAAATATTATTATTTTTAATATTTTTAAAAATTGAGTAAATAGGTAACATTTTTACTGTGTAGTAGGTTAGTAGGTGTCGAGTGTATTTCATAATTGAGTATGACACTGTAATTTATGTGTTCAATTTAAATTCAATGATACATAATTGCATGGTTAGGTTAGGTTTAAAAAATAATTTAATGGGGAGACGGTATATGTCAGTCTATATCATTGAGTATATTTAATTTTTAACTGTGTTTTTTTTATGGAAATTAATTAGTTACCATGAGTGGTAGGGATAAGCCTAAAATCGATCTAAATATTTTGAAACTGTCATTGCTTACATTGTAAAGTTTTATATCATATTGTGTGCGAAAGTTTATAGTAGAACACAAATGAAATTGAAAATAATTTTTTTTTAATACAAATCATTGAATTACCTTGTGCTGTAATTGGAGGATAAAGAAATACACTTAAGATAAACACTATTAACCCTTTCATTTTAATTTTACGTGAAATATCTGAGATATTGTTTCTACTTAAAGTGATAAGTAATTATTTTCGAGCAATAATGTTTTGTTGTAATAATTATTTGAAATTAAGTATTTACTTTTATTTATTATTCATTATTTGTTATTTATTAATTGTTTATACAATAATGTTTTAAATTAAAAAAAAAAAACATCTGTGTTGTACATTTATTAAAGAAAAAAATTGTAAAAAACAGTATTAAATTGCATATGAGTAAATAATCATATTTATTATAGTTTAATATGATCATCTAGACTTTAGATAAACTGTTTTAATATTTTTATTACGTACATTAAATTATGAAAACATTATATGGTACGTCAGACTTTAATAAATAACTAATTATAATATGATCATCAAAATTGTTGTTAAAATGTAAAATTAATACGATATTAGACGTATTTTCAGAGCTGTCAAAAATATCATTATTGTTAACTGAATGATCTGCGTGTTTTCTTATAATTCTTGTTAATTTTTTGTCTATCATTGCCCTCAAATGTTTCGGAGAAGTAAAAATGCTTCAATATTTATCCACAATAAATTTGGTGATATTTTGCAATAAATTTAGTTCTTAATTTGGAATTTAAGTTAATTAATTATAAATTTTCATACTGAATGACATTTTCTAAATATTTAGAGTGAATTTAAGCTTATTTTAACATCCAAAAAAAATTTTAACGGAATTAAATTAATTTTTCATGAGCGTTTGAAATTGATTTTTTTCGACATTACATATTACCCTCATTTAACATGGAAAAATTGTATTGTTTTGTTGTAATTCACGAACAATTGTAGAAACTTGAAATGTTCAACAAATATTCATTTTGTCATTACATTTTCAAAATATTTTGACTCGGTTTGAGCTAATTATAAACTTTTGAAATTTGAATTTATGTCATTAAAATTTTTTAATTCGGGGAAAATGCTAGAAAATTTAGTACAAGATTTTATAGTAGCAGTTGAAAAATATTAAATATACATACTTATAAGCATTTAAAGTTTTAATTTAAAAAAAATTCATCACAATAATTAATTTGTATAGCTTATTCAAAACAAGATTTCTCATAAGTAGTTCATAAGGTTAGGTTAGGTAATAAGTAGATAGTATAAATAGTAATCGAAATATTGGAATCTAAAATATAATATGTAGGTTAATCCACAATTATTTTTTTTTATAGATATTTTAAGTTCAACGAAATTAGATATTTAAACAAAGAATAACGATTTTAGTCATTTTGTTGCAATTTTCAAAGTGTATTATTATATTGAAATCAAGCAATGAAAATTTCAAATGAAATTTTCTATCAAAAATTAATTGTATCTACTTTATTACTAATAATTGTAAAATAAATGACTTAAGTTTTAATATCATTAAATATACTTCGTAATATAAATTAATATTTTAGGCTGATAGACAGTCTTCTGTCAGAATCGTTTTCCTAATTAATGATTTTATATTACCTATTGAATTTAAATTTAACACCATCCATTACAGTGACCCACTTGTAACCTACTGTACAGCAGAGCCACATCTACTTACTCGCTTTTTCTACATAACCCAATCCATTAAAACAATTACAATTTTTGAACAAAATTACACATCATAATGGTTGTAGTTGGATGATATATTATTTATTTTAATGAATTAAACATGTATATCCATGATAATTTATTAAGAATGTACAAGGATACCTGTTATTTCTATGTATGTATATAAATTAAGACATTAAAATGTTATAAATAAATATTTTCATTAAAATCGATTATTTATGATCTAGTTTAGGACATGTTTTAAAAGGGCTTGCCGTCCATCCATCAATGATTTGGTTTGATACTGGAAATTTCTCACATTCGCAACAGACCTCGTAATCATCTGAATCAAGCACCTGTATTACAATTCCAACATAGAATTTTTTTGCGTAAGCTCCCTAAAATAAACAGCAAAATAATAATAGAACTAAATGCCAACTGTAGCCAACCACTCTCCCCTTCTATATAGAGAGGTAGATGAAACGATATTTAATATTAATATGTTCAAAAAGACTGTAATTATAGGAATATGTAAATGGAAAATAAAACCACGGGTAAGCATAGGTACTTTTTAATATTTATTCATCTATTAAATTAATACACGAGTGTTGGGTGCAAAGCAGAACAAGTCAACGCCACTATTTGTATACCTACAGGTTCCACCATTACGTTCAAAACAACAACTACAGTAACGACAAGTACGCCGTTCATTTTGTTTGTTTTATGTGTCTACCGTTCGTCTTTCAAGTTAGGTGAGAGAAATGAAAATAAATGTTTTTTAATGACAGCTTATTTGGACAGTACGTATTTACATTCAAACTTAAGTGAAGAGGTCGGCATCCACTTCAAAATTATTTACCAGTTCCTTCTAAGAAACGGTTGCTGCTATCAAAAAACTGTAGGTAGCATATAGATGGCCAAACTGAGTAACTTTTTTCACCTATCTTCCAAAATCACAGACCCCACCACTAGCCGTTTGTATTAAGTCAGTTTGCTTCAAACTAAAATTTCCGATTTTAATCCGTTTTTTGGATGAATCGGACAACCGATAAGCCACTTAGATTCCTAGCACCAAGAGCATTTTAACAATATTTACATACGTCGATGACATATTTGGTTCTATAGAGATGAACTGCCTCTCTACAGGAACATTCTTGACCAGCACTGTTTACGTTGGTGGTCATTACGACTGTCTTTGGATGGTTTTCAGTTGCACCACCAAATTTTTTTACTACAATTTATTTGTTAGACTAGTAAACAAGTTTTTTGCCGACCCGAAATTATATCTTGTATTTATAAGGTTTCGTTTCTTCAAAACTGCCCATTTTATCCCATCATGCCTTGTTTATCGCCGTACTTTTCCACTTTTATTCATTCATAATATGTTCATCATACGTGTGTTTTAGCACCTTTTTAAGATTACGATATGATTCTGTCATATGACTATTCAACGGGGACTTCGTGAGTACAATACAATTTTAGTATATTTACTTGATCATATGAAAGTTTTGAAGGGTTAGTACACCATTGAGATGAATTAGTTGGATCGGTACTGTTACAATACTGTAATCAAAACGAGATAATGATTTTTAGAGTAGAACCAAAAATGTGTAAAATCTAAAAACAAAGAAATACTTTTAACCAATGTCCAAAATCTAAATTACTTTAATATAAATTGCATATTTCTGTGAATTGACTATGGTAGAGAACTAAAATAACCAGTTGGTCTTGTATATGTTAAGAATAGATAGCATTAACATTTATTCGTATCAATGTCGGTGAGTTTTTGTACAACTTATATAATTTTGTAATACTGTATGAAAATTAAAAGCATTGCAACCTTTGTGATTATTTTCACACATCATTCTCTTGAAGAGAATCGAATTTTTTCAAATTATGTTTAATAAATTATTTATAAAATAGATGTTTTCAATTTGTCAGACATATCGTGATGGTTAACACTCATGTATAGAAGTCGTGTATATGTTATATTTTTAAAATATTTTTTTTGTAGATAAGCGGAGTGGAGTGATACTAGTGAAATTCAAAATATGTTGCTAACTTAGTAACTTATCTACACTTTAAATGCTGTTATAATTTATAATCAACCAGTAATTATCTATTGGTCCTTCATTCAAAGAGTAAAAATATAATTTTTATCAAAAATCATGCTTTATTATAACTTGAAAATTACGTAAGAAAAACCTTTTAAAAAGTGAATGTGAAATCATTATGTTACTGTAAAAACATTTCAATATTGTTTTGTTAAATTGATACTTAAACGTATATTGACTAGCTATTCTTAAATAAATATCTATTATAATAATATTAATCATAGGTACTATAGAATACGTTGTGATACAATGCGTAGCGTCTTTGAAAAGAAGATTGTCTGGAATTACTGGAGACATTTGAATCATAGCATATACTTTCGATATATCCATAGATGAATTAGTTACATCGTTAGTAACTTGTTCCTAAAAAAAAAAATACCCTAATGATTTTTTCATTTTAAATCAACATAATATGTTTATGTTTTTAAGAATAGGTACGTACATTAGTTACCATATCCGAAATATTAGATGTTACTGGACTGATGCCAGTCTTAACTGAATCTTTGTCACATATGTTTAAATTTGACCAATCAATGATATAAAGATCAAACACTTTATTTGTTATTGTAAAATTAAATACTTGGAGAACATATTTGAAACATAAAAAATATAATTTAAAAATATACAAATGATTTATAATAAAAATATTTTTCTCTCACCAGTTACGCGCTTTAATTCAAAATTTAAAGGATTAATTAAAATAACAAGAAATTAAAGAAATAATTTACATAAAATTAAAGAACAACAATAATAATTCTTATAATTAGATATTTATTGTCCTCATAAGTATACAAATTGAATATGTTTTACTTACGCTCATCATTTGTAAAATATTGGTAGTTCGAACCTGATGTGACTAAACCAACTATTAATTTATTTACTTTTGTTTTGATATTAGACACAAAGTCACACATTTTGTGTTCGAAATTGTCCATGGTAACCTAAAATAAATATATTTATTCAATTAATGCATAATAGATACTAGTATTATATTATAGATTGATTTTTGAGAATATTTTAGATTCCGAGAAAATCGATGAATGTATTGATTTTACAATGATGTGTGTTTTTATATTTATTTATTATTTTTTTTTCCGATGTGAAAGTGAATAGTTGTAGTATTCGGGAAATGAAATTATCAGTAGTTTACAAATGAGATGGGGAAAGCGGGAACTTCTAAGTATAGTCTGTTATAGAAGAAATTGATTTTGGTTTTGGGTGGACCTCTAAGGTTAAATTATTACGGATTAATGACATTTTCACTGAATGTTTAAATTAGCATTTTCTATACACCATAAAATATTTTTATTTCGAAGTAAAAAGTATATATTATTAAGTATTCATGAGAAACCTTGTTTTAAATTGTCAATTTTGAGTTATTAACGTCAAACATTTAATACATTTTTGACCAAAAAATAATTTTCGTGATCCTGTTGAATTTTGATTATATTTGTTATACTAAGTTACACAAACTTAAATGCTTATAAAACATCTCACTTATGGAACTAAAAATATTTTTCAACTACTATTATAAAGCTTATACCTATTTCACACATCAACTTTATTATGTCAGTTCAGTCATTGTTCTACTTAGAATTTAAGATTTAAAAATGTAGTACAAGATTATTTATAAGTTCCATGTGACAAAAAAAAAAGTTTATGGGAAAGGAACTTTCATTTTAATAATTTAAAATTAATTATTCTTTAATCTATTATTGATATATTGTTGAAATTCAATAACAAATAACAAGAGGTGGCCCGATGGGTACTTGAAATTTGTCAATGAACATTTTTAATTGAGTTAAGTTAAGTTGATCGAAAACATTTTAAAAAGATTAAAGTTAATAGCTATTTAAATTTTAAGTTAAGAGTTATTTTAAAACTTACAATTAACTCATTAATATTTTTGTATTAAATATATTAGTAGCCAGTATGATATTAAGAAAAAGTAAATGTTAATGCAATATGTGTCATCAATAATAATTGTATTATATTTATAAATTAATTAATGAAACTGGATTTTATTCAAAGTAACTCGTTATTTATTAGGTTTATATCAATAAAAATCAGTTAAGTTAAAAATAATTCAATTTTATTAAGTTGAGTTAAAAAGTTAAAATTAACTTAACTTTAACTTTTTAACTCGTTTATGACAAGGCTTGGCAATTTTGAGTTAAATTTTGACAAAATAAAATATTTTAACAAAGAATAACAATTTTAGTTGTATTAGGTATTTAATTTAAAAATATTATTCTTGAACTGTTTAACTTAGATATATTATAAATTTTTGTTTGGGTATCACAATGACATTTACCAACTCCATCACGGCAAGCATATCAAACTCACTGGGCAAAATATATTGAACAGTTTACTACACCACACTTGCAAATTTATCGAAAACTTGTTTAACTGTACACGTTACCCACAATACTATACACATATGTTTTATTAAATAAGTGTTTATCAGAAGAGAAGACAGAGAAGTAACATAATGTACAACTCCTGATAGCACAAGATAGGAAAATTATATAATTTGTTTTTTTAATTAATTGTTCATTATATTTATCAATTAATCTTTTTTTATTTGTCTTGAGTCCGGCGACTATGGCCATTATCTATTGTAGGCTTTTTTTTGTGGCATTGGTATGGTTGTCAAGTAAATATTGCACGTGTGGTAACTGGTGAGGTTTTATCCCTAAAAACCTGGGTGGTCACTCATCCTCAAACTAATAGCAGATGGAAGGTGCGTACTCTCAATCACATTGTGTGACTGATTGCAGCAATCGCCCAATGCCATGCACCACAACACCTAATGTACAGCAAACCGGTACTCACTTGTCCAATTTTGTTGTTGTTGTTTTTCAGATCGAATTGAAAAGTACAGGGCATTTTTTATCTTTCTCCACCCAACCAGATTTAATTTCATTCAAAAAACCTCAGTTAAAGTAGAACATCTAAGCATTTTAACTACTCTAAAATATGATGAGAGAAACAATAACAAAAATCACATACCATTGTAATATTATTTAAAACTATGATTTAATAAAAAATTATACTCTCCTATTCAACTCACGTCATATATGGATATAAAATCAATAATAATACCATTGACTTTAAATTCATTTAAAAAATTGACCAATGGATCAAACATTTGCTTCTGAAATGTATCGTTATCGGACGGATCAAATAACGAGGACCAATCATCTTCATAAATGAACCCAATGCGTATGTAAACAGATTTGTTAGCTTCTACTAAGCTTCTTATTATACCTTTAATCATTAAAATGTTAATATAAAAACAAACGTACGGTACTTAATATTTTTTTTTATTTCATTAGTTAACACACCATTGAAATGTATAAATAATAGCAATAATTTATTGATATGCTGTTATGTATAACTTTATAATAATATCATACAAAAATGAATAAGTAGTGATTTTTTTTAAGAATAGTAACACATTGCTTAAGAACCATTGTAATCATCTATGGTTATATCTACACAACCAACAATCACTAAAATATTAATTGTGTTCAATTATTATTATTTATTAATATTATTATGGCCAACTAATAACCATAATTAACCATTCATTGGTTTTTTTTTTAAATTTGTTTTTTGATGCAATATGTGGTTTAAAAATTTAAGTTTCAACTTTTTTTTAAAAATATGCCTCAACTACCAGGGTTATTGGCGTTTCTGAAGAAATACATTCGATTTTAATATTTCTAAAATACATTATTACTAAAATTGTATACAAAATATCTTAAAATGTTATATTAAGGTTTGTGTTATTGAAATCACATGTGATATAATCTATATGGTTTTGTTATATCTTCTGAAATATGTTCAGCTCTTCGAGGAGTTCCAGAAGAGTTGGTGTTCTGTTTTGTGTCAGTTGTTAGTATTTTAAGTCTTTTACCCTTGTTTTTTTTTTTATAAATATGACTGTTAATTTTTGAATACTTTTTGGCGAATACCTATTGAACAGTGAGTTCATTAATTTTTTCTTTGTCATCATAAAAACTTTATTTATCACGAAATTAATTACAATGTGTTGTTTAATGTCTCTTAAATAAAAATGATTAACGAGATGTTTTAAAAAATAGTTAAGTACTTCTTTATAAATAATACCTAAAATGTTAAACTTATAGATAACAAGTGGGACTTTGTATCAGGAACTGGAACCGTACCGAAAAGAACCGGTTTTGGAATCGGAACCCTTTCAATTTTGGGAACCGGAACCCCACCGGAACCCTTATTTAAATTAATTTAAAAACCGTAACTTTACCGGAACCGATATTCTTTTGTAAAGGTTTCTTACGATTAATTTCGGTTTTGTAATAATTATGTTATTTTTATTTTTATTCGTCATTATTATAATCATTATTCTGATGGGTGCGAGTGGTTACTTAAAATAAAATAATAAAAAATAAACACATGGTAATGCAGAATCAAATATAACGAGTTTGCTGGAAGTTGTTTCGGTACTTGGAGATCAATTTGCATTGGTTCATCAGTCACCAAATTATCCTCAACCTCCATGCGCTCTGCATTCAATCCAATTTCGTTAAAGAAAGGCTGACTGTTATGCGTATGAAGACTTTTTCCGCAGAGTGCCTCAACATATGTTTCAACGTTTGATTTAGGAATGGGTTGCGATTTTTCCAAAGCAACTATAACGATGTTTTTACATTTCACTTGAAACGTCCACTTAAGTTGATTGATTGTTTTTTTTTATTGTAAAATACCCACTTGACTATCTTCTGAGATTTCAATCGATTGTTTTCATGATCAGGCTGATCGTCATGTAAATTGTGTAACTTATCTAATAATATTTGAACGTATTTGTGTTACATGAATACTTCTTTCTGGTAGTCGTAGTAGACGATTTTTTTCTTATTTTTCTTGTTGGTGTTTTTTTCTTTAGTAATTTCAAAATAGTCAGCATCTTTGGGACCAGTCTGCTGTTCACCATTTATCTGATTGACGTGGACATGTTCATGGTCTTCATTAGCCGGCTGTTGTGATTGTAATTGACAGCACTCATACGCATGAATGTTAAAGGCAATTTCTTGTTGTTTATAAATTGATGGGAAATTTTCTAAGGTCTTGGTTCTAAGTATGTTTAGTAGATGTTTTCTCATTTGAGATCTTTCATAGTATAGGTGCTGCGGATCATATCCGAATATAAGACTAACTTGAAATGCGATGGCGAAAACACCACAATCATCGCTATTAAGTTGTTGTTGTACAGATGGACGGGTAACGTTCGGATTATATTGTTCGATATAACACGAAGGATGTAAAGATCGAAGGAACTTCTCTTGTAGCTCATTCAAGTTGCCGTTGAATTTTGAATCATATAAAGATATATTGTTGTTTTCGTATTTATAACATATCCAGTGATTTGAGCCGTGCAAGATTTGGAAATGTTTAGATTCTCGTGCAACCGTAATATTTGTGTACTGTTCGGGGCTTTATATTACGACGGTATCAACTGGGTCATAAAATGTAAATTTCCACACCAGATAATTAACACAGTACATATGATCGTCGTTCAACCAATCGCCGGTGGTAATAAGACTTTCATCAAAATTGTAAATTGATGCATCATTCAACTTTTTAAATTCAAACGGGAAATATTTTATAACTTTGTTCTCTAGCATATGATCGAAATGTTTTTCGAGGCCTTGTTTGTATAAAATTTTGTCAGACTTGAAATTGTAAAATAAACTCGTGGCAATAGAAATCGCATTAAGGGCCGAATCTTTCGAGGGATATTCCGCGTAAGGGCAATGTATAATTTTCTGGTTCCCGTATGTTTAGGAAATAATAATCATAATAAACCAATACTTTTATCATATGTATCAGGTCTGTTGAGTGGGTCGTAAATAAATATAGATTGTAGGTTGTAAAAAACGCATACCCAGTGCGTTTGAAGTTCACGATACCAGTAAAAATTCTACTCTACTTTTACTTTCGTCTAATGGTTGCAAATTACCGCTGTGTGGCTGCAAAATTTGATGAATGGGGCAAAATTCGTAATTCAAAACTTGTCTAATTAAGTTTTGAAATTGAACAATTTTCAACTGTAAATGGTTAGAAATTTTTTCAGTTGCATATGCCTCTCGTCTTTTTTTATTTTTGAGCACCAGCTGTTGATGAAGTTTTTCGTTGTTACCGAATTTCAACTTAGCATAAGCTTCTCGCCTTTTTTTATTCTTGAGCGCATTGTCTTGTCGCATTTTTTCGGCGTTTTCTGCTTGAAAATCTGCACAGATTTTTCGCTTTTTGAGATGTGTGGGTTCCATACACTGTTCGGCTATTTTTTTAGCAGGAAAAGTGAAAAATATTCACGGAACGCGATGAAGACAATAAATGAATCACGACTTGTTATTTTTCAGTCAGGTCAATACCGATATGTATAAACTTACTGTCCCCAAAGTCCAGTGTATACGCGGTAGACTCGATGAGTTCATCCGGAGGTGATAGTGGCACACCTATCATTCTACATTCAGTGTTGTATAATATGGAACTGTGAGTGACTTATCAGTAGCATGCTTGATAAGTCACATTATGTCTTTATAATCATCTCTACACAAAACCTCGTGTACTCTATAGTTGACATTCACTTGTACTTATGATTGTTAAATATTAATAAACGTAATAACATACAACATGGCGCTGCGGACGAAATAATCTGTATTATAGTTAACGTAATGTATATCATATATATATATAATAATATAATAGTGGTGAATTGTAACAGTGATGGATTTGAGAACTCCCAGTGAACTATCAATAACGGGTAATCTGGAACTTAACTGGTTACAGTGGAAACAAAAATTCAAGAATTATTTAATAACAACAGAGAAAATATCTAAAGAAGATGAAACGAAAATTGCCATTTTTCTCACACTTATCGGTGATGACGGAATTAAAATATATAATACTATAAAAAAACTGACTTGTTAAACACTAAAAGTGAAGAATCATTTGATAAAGTTGTGGAAGAATTTGAAAAACTGTGTGTTGGAAAAAAAAATATTGTATATGAGAGACATTGTTTTTTGACTTACAAAAGAGCTGATGGTCAATCTATTGATAATTACGCGACTGAACTTAAAATCAAGGCGGCAAGCTGTGAATATGGTAGTTTAGTTGATTCAATTATTAGAGATCAAGTAGTTCTTAGTATTACCAATCAAGCATTACAGGAACGTTTAATTGGTATTACAGACCTGTCACTGGAAAAAGCAGTTGAGATAACTAAACGCACAGAGAGTGCGCATGAACAAGTAGTACAAATTATCAGTGGAAAAGATGATGGCATATCAGTAAACCTAGTCAAAAAGTTTGCTAGTAAGAAATATGGCAATCGGAATAATTACTTGGAGAATAGCTCAAGTCAACAAAACAACTATTCAGAAAAGTTTATTAACAAAGATGATATTAGCAAAAAAGGGTGCTGCCATAAGTGTAATAGAGAACACGAATTTGGGAACTGTCCAGCATATGGTCAAACTTGTCGTTCATGTGGCAATCTCAATCACTGGGCTATAGTTTGCAGAAGGAAAATGAAGGCATTTGTGAAGGAAGTCAGAGTTCAGGAAGCGGAAAATGGATCAAGTGAAGAAGATGAATCATCAGTTCAGCTACTTGGAGTATATGAAGTCAAAGAAAACATTGGAGTTCAGTCAAAACAACCCAGCAACACGGATGTATGGTATGAAAAAATTAGATTGAATAATACTATGACTGTAAGTATAAAGTTGGACACTGGGTCTCAGGTGAATTTGTTGCCTTTTAAAATATTTAAAAAATTAGATAATATTAAACTAAGTAATACTAATGTAAAGTTAGAAGCTTATGGAGGTTTTAAACTCAAACCAATGGGTAAAGTTGTATTAGAATGTGCAGTGGAAAATCAAACTAATATTAAAGTAACCTTTTTAATTATAAACCTTGATGTACAACCATTATTAGGACTAACAGATTGTATTGCATTTGGATTAATAGAAAGGAAACAATTAACGTGTAAAATAGACGGTATTGAAACAAATAAGGCTAGTAATGATAAAAAAAAGTTGTTCATAAATAACAATAAGGAAATATTTAAGGGTATGGGAATGTTTCCGGGAGAGTATAAGATTAAAATAATGAAGAATGCGGAGGGTATTATTAAACCACCCAGGAGAGTTCCTCAGACTGTATTGGAAAAATTAAAAAAGAGCTAGATAGTCTTCTGAAAAATGGTATCATCAAAACCGTTGAAGAGCCCAAATAGTGGTCGAGCAACATTGTTATAGTTCATAAAGCAGATGGAAGCTTAAGACTGTGCTTAGACCCCCAGGAATTAAATAAAGTGATTATTAGAGAGTATATCCTAATCCCCACATTGGATGATATACGGGCTAGATTTGTCAACAAAAAATATTTTAGTGTGTTTGATATAAAGAAAGGGTTTTGGCACGTTAAACTAGATGTGGACTCTACAGACTTATGTACGTTTAGCACCCCTGTAGGGTATTTTAAGTTTACAAGATTACCCTTTGGTATTTCATGTGCACCTGAGGCATTTATTAAGAGAACTCAAGAGTGTTTTAAGGATTTAGATGAGGAAAATCTAATAGGATATTTTGATGACTATTGTGTAGCTACTGAAACTGAAGAAGAGCATCATAATCTGGTTAGGAAAATCGTTAAGCGAGCAAAGGAAATGAACATAAAATTCAATGAAAATAAATTACAATATTGCAAAAAAGAAGTCAAATTCATGGGTCACATAATCAATGGAGATGGAATGAGGCCTGATCCAGAACAAGTCAAAGCAATTACAGAATTAAAAAAACCTAGTTGTAGAGTGGACTTGCAAAGAATAATAGGAATGTGTAATTATATCCGTGAGTTTGTTCCAAATATGGCCACAGTAATAAGTCCATTGAGAGAGTTGCTTAAGAGAGATATACTGTGGGAATGGAAAATGAGGCACGAGGAATCATTTACACAACTAAAAAAGCTAATTGTAAATCCACCAGTGTTAGCACATTTTGATCCTAAAAAAGATATTGTTATTCAGAGTGATGCTTCAAAAGATGGGCTGGGGTGTTGCCTGATGCAAAATAAAATACCTGTTGCATATGCTTCAAGAAGTTTATCAGAAACGGAGATTCGGTATGGGCAGATTGAAAAAGAGTTTTTGAGTGTAGTTTATGCATGTTCTAATAGTTTAGACACTTCATTTATGGTAGAAAAATTGTAGCATGGACTGACCATAAGCCATTGGTATCAATAATGAACAAGAATGTTTACGAAATACCATCAAATAGATTACAAAAAATGAGAATAGAATTGTTCGAGTATGACATAGAGTTGAAGTATTTGCCAGGGAAAAATATGCACATTGCAGATTTGTTATCGAGAAACTATTTAAAAAGTAGTGAGGAGACCAGTGAATTTGACACTTTGGACATAGTGCATAGTGTATATCGTTACAACCCACATAATGGTATTTATGACTTGCCAAAAGAAACCAGACAGGACAAAGTTTTGAGTAAAATTCTTGATTATTGTCATGACGGCTGGCCAAAGAGTGACCGTGTTGATACCAGTGTTAAATTATATTTTAATATGAGAAATGAAATAATAGCTAATGATAATGTTATTTACTACCAGCAAAAAATAATAATTCCAAATAGCCTGAGACCTTTAATCTTGAAATTGCTTCATGAAAGTCATTTAGGAATAACCAAAACAAGGATGAGAGCTAAAAACATATTTTTTTCGTCAGGAATGCTGAATGAGATAGAACAATATATATTGAGGTGCAAAACTTGTGAAACGTTTAGGAGCGCTAACAAAAAAAATATATTGTTGCTGCATGAAATTCCAGAGCTGCCGTTTGAAAAGATAGCTGCTGACATTATGACTTATAATTTAACTAACTACATAGTTGTAGTGGATTACTGGTCAAAATGGCTAGAAATAAGGTCAATCAAAAATAAAACAGCAACAGCAGTGATAGCAAAATTTAAAAAAATTTTTAGTTGCCATGGTATACCCAAAACACTTATTGCAGACAATATGCCATTTAATTCTTCAGCGTTTATAAATTTTTCAAAAAAATGGAATTTTGTAGTGAAAACTTCTAGCCCAGAATACCCAAGAAGTAATGGATTAGCCGAAAAGGCAGTCAATATCTCAAAACAATTGTTGAGAAAATGCCAAAGTGAGAGAGTAGACTTGGAATCAGCTCTGTTAGAATATCGGTGCACTCCCATGATAGAACTTAACGCATCCCCATCAGAACTCTTAATGAGTAGGTTGCTAAAAACAAAATTACCAATTTCAAAAGCTAAGTTAAAGCCTACATTACAAACGAAAATTCATGCTAATTTAGAAAAAGCACAAGGAAAGTACAAGGAGTGGCATGACAAGAGAAATAATAAAAAGGAAGTAATTTTCTGTGAAGGTCAAAAGGTGGTGGTGTTTAAAAAAGACAAAAGGATACCGGGGAAAGTAATAAGCAAAGCAGATACCCTAAGATCTTACTGGGTTGAAGTAGGTAGTGGTAGTACAATCAGAAGGAATATTTGGCATTTAAGACCATAATTTAATAAATTTAATAAAAGTATGAGTTATAACGAGCTGCAGGACTGGAATGATAGTGAAAAAGAAGGTAGTGAGGAAAGCAAAAATGTAGAAGAGAGTGAACCACAAAAAAATAAATTACAGGAAAACAAAGTAGTGCCAGTGACTACTAGAAGTGGTAGAATAGTAAAAATACCTGACAGACTTGATTTGTAAATTGTAATTGTATACTTAATAAATAATACATAAATTGTTAATGTGTAGTGTATTGTAATCAGTTTGATGCTCATTGTAATATATTTAAGTCTTATGAACTGATGTAATTCTATTGTGTTAGTATAATTTAACTTTAATATTAAAAAAAAAAAAAGGAAATTTAACTTTAATATTTAAAAAAAAAAAATGTAATTCATCTGTTGTAACAAGTCATTTGTAATACTATGTTTTAATTTAGCATGAAAAGAGAGATGTTGTATATGGACAGACTGTGAGTGACTTATCAGTAGCATGCGTGATAAGTCACATTATGTCTTTATAATCATCTCTACACAAAACCTCGTGTACTCTATAGTTGACATTCACTTGTACTTATGATTGTTAAATATTAATAAACGTAATAACATACAACATTCAGTGTTCCTTCAATCTTCAACCACTAAGCACCAGATCAGAAAACCAGAAGACCCCCGACCATTGAATCCAGCAGTTGATCCAATCGAAGACGTAGGTACGAAGCAGTCAAATGCAGATGAAATGGCGGAAGCAATACTGGCACCAGCCCGGGTACTAAATCAAGGTTTACGCCAACATAACTTACTTATACAGCGTTTTTCGTATGTTTCTATGATAGTTTATTAATCCGCCAAACTGATCCATAAAATTTATAATTTTAATTTCTCTACTTAATTTTATAGGGATTTCTTTAGTCTATTTCTATGGATTATGCTATTATGTAGACCTTCCATTTTTCTTAAAATATTTGACATAACTCAATATATTAAATCACTTACAGTTTTTAAACAAAAATATACATTAAAATAGTAAGTTGTAGTTAGACATTATATTATATTTATGAATATTTATGATAATATATTTTCATTAATATCGGTTTTATTCATATCTATTTTATTACACGTTTTAAGTGGCCTTCCCGTCCATCCATCAAGCATTGTGTTTATTACTGGACATTTCCCACATCCACATTTGCCATCGTAATCATCTCTATCAATCGAATATAGGACGATTCCAGCATAGGTTTGTTTTACGTAAATTCCCTAAAAGAAACAACAAAATAATAATAAGACTAAATGTATAACAATAGCCGACCACTATCAACTACTATGAAGAGAAGAGAGATGTAAAATAAACCAGATAAAACACTAAAACAACTTCAGAATCTAATGCATATTCTAGGAAAACGGTATTTTAATATCAAAATGTTTTAAAAGACTATATTAATTATGAGTACTTGTAAATGAGAAATATAACTGCTGGTATGTTTATGGTCTAGGTAATTTTTTAATATTTATTTATTTGTTAAATTAATATACAAGAGTTGGGTACCAATTAGAAAATACCCATGCCGTAGATAATTGGTACCTCCTTACGCAAAACCTTTTATCGTAAATCCGAGTGTGTAAATACTAAAACATGAACTGTATAAAAGACGCTACTACATTGTGTACACAAGTTCCATCATTACGTTCAAAACAACAACAGTAACGAAGAGTACGCCGTTTGTTTTATTCGTTTTACGTTTTCATCTCTCGTTGCAGGTACTTACTTAACTTTAATTAATAGGTCTAGGGTTTAATCGTGTGATTGCTGATTAGTCGTTGTCACCAACACGACAACAGGTCGTCAGATCACAATGAAGTACATAACACGTGTGCGATACCAATCGGAGTCCATCTTAAAATTGTATTTTATCCTCGTAAGTTACGATTTATAACAACATTTACAATTGTTGCGTTTATTTGTATTATTATAAAGCTATATTTGTTTGATAAAACTATGCAAGCCTTGCTGTATAAGTGTCCACCGACCGACATTATAATTATCACAGGCACTTAATTAATTATTATAACATGTATTTTTGCAATACTTTTCCTTCTGTTTTTTTTCTCCTAATATTTTTTCCTTGTATGTGCGTGTTACATGGACACTTCTAGGACTTAAATTTTGTATGAGCATCAATATATTTCATAAATCATAAGTAAGCTATAGCTTTATGTGTATATTATCGGGTATATCCGTAGGAAAAAAACTAGGTCATACATATTCATGTGGTCTCGTTTCTTGCGAGATCGTTTACTTAAATTCGTAATCTATTCTCTCGCGTAGTTACGTGAAGTGTTAAGAAGAGCTAATGCGGAAATGGATATTTAAAATGTGCTAATATTTTTAACTAAAACGTAACAAAATTCTGGAATGAGAATGAAGCAATTGTTGATTCATGCATAATAAATTCTCGACCACATCGATGAGATTGATGACTTCAATGAAATGGTAAATCGGACTCTAGAGGTAACAAATTTGTTGGTTGAATACATTTTGACCTAGTTATCAATTAACCATTCATATTCGTCCATCATAGTAGGACCAGTACCTATCTAATTTATTACTGAAAAGATGCCAAAGTTCGATGGTGTTTATTATGGTGCTCGTTTGAGATTCATGTCCCTCATACATGATAAATAATAATTCTAGTGTTGGTTAAAGTTGTAGTTGGTCATATTCAATGTTTCCATAATTTATTGACTTAAGTGATAAATTCCACGCTCAAAATATTGTGTAAACTATACCTACCTTAGTGGAGTGAGAATTACGAGTTAGCGTGGAAGAAACGCGTGAATATTATTCGTGGATCTTGAATTATTTAACTTATGTAATTAAATTTTGTAAATTTACACAACGACGTTTGCCGTATTCCAAAATCAAAGTATTGAATGGGCCGAATATATGAATAATTTACTATGCGGGCCACACATGCAAATTTATCGAAAAAAAAAATATTTTATGAAAATATCAACATGAAAATCGACGTCTATTTGCTGACACTTTTTTCTGACAGTGTCTTTTTTCACCTATCTTCCAAGGTCACAGATCACACCACTAGTCGATCACTTTAAATCAGTTTTCCCTATACTAAAATTCCTGATTTTAAAAATTCGTTTTTTGGATGATTTAGACAGCCGTTGAGCCACGCAGAGTCATACCGGCGACCCCAAATTATATTTTGTAATACAATGTTTCGTTCCTTTAAAACTATCCGCTTTATTCTATCACACCTTGTTTTTCGCTATACTTTTCCTACTTTTATTTTCCTATAACATATTATTCAGACGTGTGTATTAACGGTTTTTTTTTACGATTTCAATACGATTGTGTTAAATTACTAAGTGAATCAGAATCAAATACGGAAATATGGTATTATTAGTTGGGTCGGGTTCCCTGCAGACTCTGGGCTATAGTAATCGATACAACCCTCCTCTTTGGCAGTTGCACCGCTGGTAAATCTTAGTATACACGATTTGATCAGACCCAAAATTATATCTTAAGATTCTCTTTTCTTCAAAATAGTCCATTTTATCCTATCACATCATGTTTATCACTATACATTTTCAATTTTTATTCTAATATCATAATGATCTTAATCCGCATGTATTTCCGGATTTCTTTGCGATTACGATATTATTCCGTCATTAACCATTCAACGAGAGACATCGTGTGCACAATAAGATTTTAATATATTTACTTGTTCATATGAAAGTTTTGAAGGGTTAGTACACCATTGAGATGAATTAGTTGGATCGGTAGGTACTGTTACAATACTGTAATCAAAATGAAATGATGATTTAAAAGTAGAACCACAAAAGATCTATATAAACATGGAGATATTTTTAACCCAAACCCATAAACTTTTACACAAAATTAAATATTTAGTACATAAAATTGACAATATTTCCAGGTTTGGCGTACCTACATCAAATGTTATGCCTACCTTACCTATTTCTAAATTATTCAAATTAATATGATTCTTGGTAAATTGACTTTGATATAAAGCTTTATTTATTTATTTACTTTAATACAAATTGAGTACTTCTATGAATTGACTATGATTGAGAACTACAAACGGACAGTTGATCATGTGCACGTTGAATATAAATAATATAAACACTTATTCATACCTGAAGTACGTCATTGTGACTAAAATATAATAGTCTAGATAAGCGGAGTGGGGTAGCACTAGTGAACTTCAAAATATGATGGTCCACTTATAACGGTACACCGTCGCACACTATAAAACGGTCCTTTTCAGGATTACCAATCACTGGGAGATTGTAAATTCCGCCCAAAATGGACAGGTAAAAACAAGGTCTATTGTAAATTCCGCCCGGAAAAATATCCAAGAAAAAAGGTACATGTAAATTCCGCCCGAAAAAATATACAAGTACAAAGATAGTTCCACCCGGAAAAATAAATATTTTTAAGCCAAGCGTTCCGTGACTGTACGACGCGACCGTACTTTTCGCGACGCTGCGCGTTATATAACTTATAGTATTGGGAGTCACAAAATGTTCGAACACGAACAAAAAATAAATAGTATGGAAGTGATATTTTGATTCGTGTTTATTATTATAATTATTACTATTTTAAAAATTTTTAAAAATTGTTAACAATTTTATATGCTATACAATATACACGACTTATAATAATATGTGCTAATTATTGATGATGATTTTATTTTGACTCGTATTTATTATTATAATTTTTACTATTTTACGATTTTTAATACTTTTATATATATTGTGCTAATTATTGATTATGATTTAATTTTACTATAATATTATGATTTTTATATTTACTTTTAAAATTATTATTATTCTTACCATTATACATGATTTATATTGTAATTATTGACTTAATATGTGAAATATATATTTATTTAAATACCCACATCTAAATTATAATGTTTAATCTATGTTATGTCAGTAATAATATGATTAATAAGACACATTCAGAAATTTGTTTATTTACAGTAATACATTTTTTCGGGCGGAATTTACATGTACCTTATTTTACCCGTAGTTCATTTTACCATTTTTGGGTGGAATTTACATGCGCCCCAATCACAGCTCAGCATGACCTCACTAACCTCTGATACAACTTCGCGCTTACATTACAGATCCTCACGTTGTCTCACACCCCCAACCACAGTGATGCATGTAGTCCGTGTAGGGGAAACCGACACACGTCGAAGGACACCATCCGCACACATATAGTCCTAAAACCATGCGAGTAACACCACCTCCCGTACCGAACACGAACTCAAATGCTCACGACAGCACACGGTTAACTAGCCGGTACGGGAAGCACTATAATATAATATACGGAACGATTATCAGTATTCCATCAACCTGCATACCTTCAACAGTACGACAACTACTAAAAGGAATGAAGACCTGAAAACCTGACGATTAAAAGCCCCAACGCCTACGATGTATTGGAAACGACGATCAGCAGGGCAGCCAGAACTACGATAACCTCGAACCAAGCTCGATTCGCTGCAGTCACACCGCCATGCCGATTTGACCAGCGCGCTTATAAGGACCACAGCAAGTAGTCAGCAACATAGTGTACGGCAATCCGGCAGTACACACGCAGCTAGGATAGCGACGTCCGCCGCACTTAGTACCGGGGGTCCGGCGTTTGAGTGATGTTTGACGCGTTTCATCGGCCAGCATAGGAATCGACTCCACCGCCGACGCCGACGTCCCCGAACAGGGACCGATGCTTTCCTAACTGCCCCCCTTTCTGGCCTCTTGATTGAGTTGTGTCAAAACCCGGGTCCGGTATACCGCAGTAGCCGCTTCCTGCGATTCGCGCTCTGTGGTATACTGACCCCATCACTACAGCGGTTGTACACGCCTGTGTTTCATCACATTCCTTCCACTGTATCTAGGACCTGGCACCTGGCAAATGCCGATCGCGCCGAGCTCTCACAGCAACAGTCAGTCTCTTTAGGCCGGCCGTCTCACCAGTGACCCTCGCTGCCCCATTTGTACGTTCTAATAATACGATGTGACATGTGAAATAAATAAGATATAATAACCATAACCAAACGTGTTATTATTTCGGACACCGGTCAGTCGCGACCGTGCCGTCTCACACTTATCCACTCATCTTTAGATGCTATAATAATTTTTAACTAATTATCTATTTATTTTGTCCTTCAATGAACAAGTAAATAAATAACTTTTATCGAAAATGATGTTTTCTAATAAATTTAAAATGATACAAAAAAAAACCTTTAAAAAAATGAATATACAATTTTTTTAAACCGGCTTTTCTTTTAAATACATTTATCTACATAATACTTATTCATAACAAGGACAGATTAAAATGTTTTATTAGGTGCTCTGATTGAAAATCTCGGAGTAGTTGGTTCATATATTAGAAATAATACTATCGTAAAAAATTCCAATAACTTTTTGTTAAATTGATTCTAAAATGTATTTTTACTTACCACTATTTAATGATTATCTATAATAATAATAATAATAATCATACCATAGAGTACGATGTAAAAGGAGTCCTAGCGTCTTTGAAAATAACTGCGTCTGGAATTATTACACTCGCTTGAAGCGCAGCTAATGTTTTTGAAAAATCAATAGATGAATTTTTTAAAGAACTAGTAACTTGATGCTAAAAAAAAAGGCCCAAATGATTTTTTCATTTTAAATTGACCTAATATGTTTATGTTTTTAAGAATAGGTACGTACAATAGTTAACATATCTGTAATATTAGATGCAAATGGACTGAGGCCACATTTTACTGAATCTTTGTCACATACGTTTAAATTTGATATATCAATTATATAAAAATCCACTGCTTTATTTGTTATTGCATAATCAAAAACTGGAACAACATATTTTTAAATATAAAATGGTTATAATAAAAATATATATATGTAATAAAATATATTTTTCTTAATAGTTAAGTGTATTATTTGGAAATATAAAGGATTAATTGAAATAAAAAGAAATAATTTACATAAACATAAAGAACAACTATAATGTATTGTCCTTGTAGGTATATAAATATATTTTACTTACTTGAAGTATTCGGAAAACTTTCATAGGCCGAACCACTTATTATCAATCCAACTATTAAATTGTTTACTTTTGCTTTAATATTAGTCACAAAGTCATTAATTTTGTGTTCGAGATCGTCAATTTCAATCTAAAATAAATATATTCAATGAATGCATAGTAAATTAATAAATACTACTATTATGTTATAGATTAATTTATTCAAATAAATTTAAAATTTTCCTAAGAATAAATGTAAAATATGCTTGACGTCAGCTTGGGTTTGTTGTTGGTTGTCTGTATAAATATTAGACATTGTCTCTTATAAAAATATGCGCAGTCTTGTCATTGAGCATCTTTCTTTAATCCTTACACTATATGCTCCACACTATACACTCGTTTTTTGTGGGGTTGGTATGGTTATTGGGCAACTCGTATGTGTGGCAAAGTTTTTACCACTAAGAACCTGGGTGATTACGTGAACCTAGTGGCAGTGGATGGTGCATACTCTCAATCACTTTTCTTGACTAAGTGCACCAACCGTGTCACACCAAGTCACTGTTCATTAAAGTTGCTATCCGTGGGCCTTAAAAAATTGAGTTAGGGGCAGCGTGTTTCACATGCCAGTTTTACGGTGACGCACATAACACCTAATGTAAAGCAGACTGGTACTCATTTACCCACCTTTTTTGTTGGGTTTGTCTATAATATTGAAAATTACAATACATTTTTTACCTTTTACAGCCTCCCTATAATTAAAAACTATACTTAACTTATTTCAAACAACCTCCGTTAAAGTCGAAAATCTAAGCAATTTTACAACTCTCAATGGTCGACGTGACATAAAAATAAAAAAATCACATATCGTTGTAATATTCGAACTTAAAAATTTTTATTTGAAAAAAAATTATATTGTCATATTTAACTCACTTCATCTATAAAATGTATATTTATCAGTAAACCATTGATTTTAAATTCATTTAAAAACTTGACTAATGGATCAAATAATTCACTCTTAAATGTATCATTATCAGATGGATTCAAAAGGGGGGACCAATCCGGTATTGCGCCTTCTGGATAAATCAAGAACCCAATGCTTGTGAAAACAGTTTTTTGAGCTTTTTTTAAAGTTCTTATTATACCTATAATCATTACAATTTTAATATTAGAACACATTATGTACATTTATAACTTTATAATAATCATACAAAAATGAATGGGTTGTGATTTTTTTTTAACAATAGTAACACATTGCTTAAGAACCATTATAATCATGACAATTGTATAGTTATATCATCAATACCAACTAAAATATTTTTGTTCAATTATTAATAATATTATTATGGCCAACTAAAAACCATAATAAACCATCCTTTGGTTTTTTTTTTAAATTTGTTTTTGATACAATATGTGGTTTAAAAATTTTCTTTTTGTTTTTTTTTTTAAAAAAAACGACTTAATTTTTGAATATGGACCAATGCATATTTTATAGTGAATTAGGTATTTATTTTTTCTTTGATATCAAATTCGACATATTGTGTTGCACTTGATGTCTCTTAAATAAAAACGAAAATAAAAATAATAATACTAACGAAATGTTTTCAATAATAGTTATTTTTTCATAAACAGTATACCTACCTAAAATCTAAAAATTACAACAAGCGAAACTTCGTATGTTCCTATTTGGTGACACCAAATACACAAAATCAGGTATCCGTTTGTGTTTTTAAGTGATTTATTTACCTTTATCTGATTCCCTAAAATGAGCATTAACCTTATCCACCAGGTCAATGTAAAATGAAGAAACCAAAAATATATCACAACGATTTGGCACTTGGCTTATATCGAATACAAAATTAGCACTAACAGTTCCTCCAGCTATAGAACAAATCACCTTGTTTTTGACTTCTGTTCCATCTAAGAAATTTAATATACACAATATTATACATATTAAGTTTATAGTGGATGTAATAAATAATTAAGTGCAAATAATATACATTTTAGTATTTTAAAAAGTGAGTGAGTAGATAACAACTTTGCTGTACAGTAGGTAGGTATTAAGTGTACTTCATAATATCTTTCAAAATGTTAACTAGAATCAATTTCCTATCGTACGATATATCCTAGTTGAAGATCAAAGAATTTTTACTGTCTTAAAAAATAATGACATACAAAAAAAATACACATCATTGTGAAATCAATACACTTATTGCTTCGCATAACATATTTTATCCTCTTAATTAGTATAATTAAGTCTTAAATACATTTTAAAGTTTACAATGTATTTAATAATACAATTAAAAATATATTTTGTGATTTTTTAAATAAATAATTATATTATTACCTTGAGTTGTGAATGGAGGATACAAAAATATACTCAAAATAAGCACTATTATAATTTTCATTTTAATTATTACATGAAATATCTGGGATGAAGTAACGACAACCAATAATTTTTTCAAAATGATATTTTGTTTGTAAAAATTGTTTTAACTGAAGTATTTACTAATATTTATTTATTGATTAGCTAATAATTATACAATTTAAAACAACAAAAAATAGAACATCTGCAATGTACATTTATAAACAAATAATACATAACCTACACTATAAAAATGAGCATGATAAAATAATACATACATCATAATGATAATAATAATATAATATTAATGTTAACATTTTAGATAAATTGTTTAGATATTTTTTAAATGCCCATTACGTTATGAAATTATAATATTATTCGCCAGGTGTGAATAAAAAATAAATTATTGCTTAAATATCCAATTATTTTGATATTACACACCGTTATTATATTTATATACAGTATATATCTTGAAGAGTGATGATTAAAATTGGTTTTTGTCTTGCTACAAGACCAATACCAAGACTACCAACACTGCAAGACTCTTCCAATATTTTACCCCCCGAAAACACATTAGTGTATTTAGATTTAACTAACTAATAATTTATAACAATAATAATAAGAAATTATTTTTCAGGTTATTAAATTTGATCTACATTCGAGGATTGGTGGGATTGCCGGAAAACATTGCCGGGTCAACTAGTTCATTTTATAAAATAAAACATAATATTATAGTTGGCACTGTTAATGGGCAACGAAGTGCACAGGATCAGCTAGTACATGGTATATTTATATTTAACATACCAATTTTTATTAGTTTTAATTTTAACCAATGTGAACGCAATGTGTGGAGGTTAGAACTTTTTGATTCAAATCGTATGCATGTGATAACATTTTTCATGTGTGTCGTTAGGCAACCATACTATCTCAAATCGTCTTTTCAGTCCATTATATCTTAGTCCTCTTCTCCGTGACAACTTACTAATTCGATGATATCATCGAGCATAGGCGTGTCCACGGGTCTTGTCTGTCATGCTCAGGCATGACCTGCAAAATTTGATCTAAATTAAAATAATTAATTTAAAATCTTTAAATTCGGGGGTCATATCCCAATACCCTAACAGAATTTTTTATTGGCGGTGGAGGGGGGTGTAGTTTTTCTCTCCCCTGGATATTCTACAGTTGTGCATGAACTGCGAATGAGGTCTGGACACGCCTATGGCATAGTCTTCATAAGAGGTACAATTTAAACAAATAATTATAATAGAAGTGATTATACTGACAAAACAATATGACCACCGACAACAGGTTGTAAAAAATAAAGTAGATACATGACATTTTCACTGAATATGTAATCCACTTTTTCTAAACACCATCAAATTTTCAAAATATTTTAACTCTTGTTGATGTTTAATTATTTATAGGCATATGAAATTTTCGAATATTATTAGTGTTTTTTAAACTAATGTCGATAAAAAAATGTTCTGTCAAAAAACTTGAAAATGTAATACAAGGTTTGACTTAAATATTTTTGTTGGTGGAAGTAAAAAAGAAGCTGAAAGTAAATCCACGATACGTTTTTTTGAAAAAAAATCGTAAAAACGGAGGGAAAAAAAGTTTTAAATTTAATCTAGTTGGCAATTTTGGGGAGGAGGTTGAAAGTGAAAAGTTCCCTGTACTATTTCAATATTATCGGCAAAAGCAACAACGAAAAAGTGAGTGAGTACTGGTTTGCTGTACATTATTCTAGTAGTTCTTAAACTGTGGTACTAAAGACTACACGGTAGTACTTGGAGGGCCGCATGGTGGTAGAACAAAAAATTAAAAATAAATATTAGATTTTTAGATTAGAGATGAAGGTTTTGATTTTATTGATTTTATCAAGTCTAGTATGTGTTTTTTTATGTCAACGATATGGAAAAACCTGACATGCTTGCCCACCACCTATCTTCAGTATTTCAACTTCTCAATAACATTCAATGCCAAAATTGAACCGAAAAATATCTCTTCCGCCCAAACACATTCTACCAAGTGAAGTTGAACATACAATCGACACAAAACTACAATCTAAAACTTAATGAAAGCTAAAGAGGTTATACGCTGCAACGAAAAACCAATTTTTTTTTGCTACATAGAACTCCTCGTTGAGACTTATTTAATTATAAAAAATAATACCTTGATATATTGTGTGATTTTTTTGTAACAATAAATAATATAATTTATTGTGTAAATTATAGAAAGCTAGAAGTCTCTACATAGGTATAGAATCAGGTGTTGATAGACAATAGTTATTTAATAATACTATAAATTATATTATATGTACAGTATACAAAATATAATATATGATTTATATCTATATAAATAGGTTTGCCAATGCCCAATGGTTACCAGCAGCTCTTGAAGAAGTATCTCTGATCCTGCCAGTTTCTTAGGGTGTATTTCGATCTTCAGATGTTCTACTACATTTCCTAGAAGATTTTGTGAAGTAATTCTCATAATTTCAAAACCATCTCTTTGACATATCTGAGATGTACACCGTGTGAAGTAATTTTTACAATCATCTAAGTGACACAACAGAGATTAATATCGTTGACGTTAGCTTTGAGATCATACACAGCGTCTATGAGATATCATTGTCAACACATTTCACACAGGGCTCGTTGATATAGTTGCTGCTCATGTCGGATTAATTTATCAATGTTTAATTTTTTGGGTGGCATTTAAAATAATTTTCACTATTTAATGTTTGCTGATAGATTAGGCGTCCATAAATGGTTTAGACAGTTAAGTTGTGTATGACCTTCAAAAATCATAAGAGAGAATAAAATAAACTACAATGATAAATATCTTATAGGTATATCTGTAAACAATGTCAACCAGGCGTTGCTTGTACCAAAGATTTGTTCAAATATATATATGTATATATATTTCTCACAAATAGTAATCAAAAAAGTAACCAATCCATCTAAAATCACCATTTCACATTCCCAGGTTCTCCACCAATTACATGTCAAATGAACCAGTTCATAGATTAATTCAGTCAGGCAATTAGGATCCTTTCTTCATAGAATAAGAATAAATTGTATCTTATCAGTCATCACTACTCTACTTATATAAATTAATTTGTTTGCAATTTATGTCTATTTCATATTTGTAAAAATGGCTCTTTCGCAGAAGTTTGAAATCAAACATAATTATATTAAAAACTAAAGCTATTATGATGATATACTATTTTAAAGAATCATTTTCACTGTGTTATTTTTTGTTACCTATTTTATGAATCTGCTTATTACTCTCGAATCGTCTATGAGCAAACATAGTTTTATAGTACGACGAATGCGTATATAGTGAAGAAATACACCACTATACTATGATATTTAATACATTATTAAACGGTGACGATTATGTAATTCTATATTTGTATACTCACAATGTGCTATTCATCCGATACGTGCACGATATTGTTGTTCAAAGAATTTCTGACGGTGTTTTACATCCACTACCACCGTGGCGGTCGCGTCGTTCGTTTTAGTTAAAACTATCTATCGTGAAAAGTTCAAACGGCCAAACTTGGCCAATTGTGTTGTTAACACCGTTTTGTGCCCGTCGAAACTCTAAACCCGCAAAAGGCCTTTGGTATTTGTGTGCGGGTTTGACGTTTATGTAAGTGTGTATATGTGTATATGTAAGTGTGTATGCTTTGTGTATATAACCTATTAATTCGAAATCAATGACTAAGAGCCACGTATCCTAACATCGTTAATTCTTTTCTACTAACCCATCGAACTACAAAGAGCTCAAAGTTTCTGTTGACACCGATCGATGAATTAAAGAACGCAAAATTCTAATTTGTTATTTATGACTCTGCAGTCCAGAAAACTTTTCCGTTTGTTCCACTCATTGTATGTGTACAACCAATAAATTTAATTTCTCAGATAATAATCTATTGTGTAATTCAATAACATCGTTATATTAAGATAAACTAATAATAAAAGCAATCGTTTGATAATTATAATAGTTTTTCCTCTGCAATTATAAAAAAAATAAATATATTGAATTCAAATAAAAATGTGTTCAATTATATGGCAGAACAAACGAGATATTTCAAGATCAATGATGACTGCGATTAAACTACCTATTTTAAGTTCTTAAACTATTAAATTCATCTTATTCATATCGATATTAATAATAATATTGTTGTATTTTAATATGTTATTTTGAAAAAATTAAGACAAATAAGTATAGATGTCTCAAAATGACTATTATAAATATAGATATCTTTAAATATCAAAGTATAAGATGATTTAGTCATCCGTCGGGATACAAGCTATACATTATAACCATGGCGCTCGGTCAAAGAAATTTAAGCAATTTCATCGTGGCATGATAAATTCGAATGCATTTCAGTATACGACTAAAAAATATTTTCTTTTACACCAACTATACATAATACAAATTCACTGTAAAGTGTAAGAACGATTTTTAGATTATGAGTCATGAGGTATTGATTTGAAAATGATCGAAGATATTTTTCGATGTCAATTTTTATTAGCAATAAAAATGCATCAATTGAAGGCCTCGGTGCAAAAACCAATACGTCCATTTTTCGTAATGTTCAGGAAACACAAAAAACTATCTATACAATTGGGAAATGAACCAAAAATTAAAAACGAGGTGTTATTCTTTTTGTAAGATTAAGATACATCACTTAAACAAGTTCTCTTTGGTTTGAATTTAATATCCATAAAAATATTTATAAAAAACTAAAAAATTATGATAATTAGATTTTCAATGGTCGCAACAACTAGATACATCCAATTTTTTTTTGGGACGTATCTAGTTATTGCAACCAACTAATCAACAAGATATTTTTCTGTAGTCAATACTGTACAATTTCCTGGTCTTGGCTTTATTCCTATTCCATAAACTTGGTTTTCGGCGCCTCTTCTTACCTAACCTTTGACTATTACCTATGTTTTCTTCATTAATGCTAGATGCTTCTATTACAAGCAATGAAGTAGATGGAAAATTAATGTGGTTTTGTTCAGAACCATTAGGGTAGTTAGTTATTATTACTATCATCATCACTGTCATCAGCTAATATTTATTTATTTATTTATTTAAGTTTTAAACGGGCCAGGCCCAATTACATACATAATAATAATAATAACGACAATCGATCGTTAAAGTAATATACATAAACAGAATAATTATAAAGAAAAACAAAAAAGGTAGGTACAATATTAATTATTACATACATATTATTTAATAAACTTATAGCTATGAATTAACAAGTAAGGAATTACAATAATTTTTGAATGAGTTGAAGTTTGGTGATATGAACAGATCGATATTTAATTTATTTATAGTTTTCATAATTCTATGATGGGGAGTATTGCTTGTGTAATTAGTTACTTCTGTGTTTAGATAGAAAGTGTTTTTAGACCGGGATTTACTAATAGGGGTATGGAAGGAGAAGCGACTTAGGAACTCAGGACAATCCATATTTCCTGAAAAAAGTTTATACGAAAAGTACAAATCTAATCGCAGACGACGTTGTTCAAGTGTTTCGAGGTTGAGAATTGTTAGTAGTGGAGTATATGAAGAATGGGGTTCTCTGATTATGGAACATTTAAATGAAAGGAAACGTAGGAATTTTTGTTGAATTTTTTCAATGTTTTGCTTATGACCCGATTGATAAGGAGACCATATTATTGAGCCATATTCACAAATAGAGCGTACCAAGCTACAGTAAATAGACTTTAAAGCTAATGAATCGTCAAAATCAGCACAATTACGACGGATAAAACCAAGGATTTTATTTGACCTGTTAGCAATGTTGGTAATATGACTGTCAAATTTAAGTTTAGGATCGAAATAAATACCGAGGTCTTTAATAGCCCCCATAGTCCGAAGGAGTGTTTCACCATTAAGGTTGTAATCAAATGAAGAAATAACTCGAGCTCTGGAAAATGTCATTATCTGGCATTTCTTAGTATTAAGAGTAAAATTATTGTTAATGCACCACTCATAGAGAGTATTTAAATCGAGCTGAAGTAAATCAGAATCATTCTGATTATCAACTATACGGAATAACTTCATATCATCGGCAAACATTAATTTAGTGCAATTATGGAAATGAATGTCATTAATAAAAATAAGGAATAATATTGGTGCTAAATGGGACCCTTGAGGAACTCCTGATGTAACACGAATTGGAATTGACCAGTGTTCTTTGTAAGCTACTATTTGCTGACGATCTTCAATAAAGGAGATGACCCAGGATAAGAAAGAGCCACAAATACCAATTTGTTTCAATTTAGTAAATAAGATTTTATGGTTAATTTTATCGAACGCCTTGGTAAAGTCTGTGTAAATGACATCAACATTCGATCCACGAGAAAGAGCATCAGATATAAAATTTCGAAAGTTTAGCAATTTAGTAATCGTACTTTTATTTCGTCGAAAACCATGTTGATCATCTATGATTACTTGATTCAAAACAGATAATACCTTATTTGCAACTATTGATTCAAATATTTTAGGTATGAGAGAAAGCAAGGATATTGGACGGTAATTTGCAATGTTGGATTGATCAGATGAAGATTTAGGAATTGGTCGAATAAAACTAGTTTTCCAGCTATCAGGGAAAAGCCTGATATATATTAGATGTCGCTTGTTTATTATTATTTAAAAATGTTGATGTACCTAAATAATTATTAGCCTTTGATCGTTTTCAAGCAGTATTCTATAAGTGTCTTTGTCAAAATCAGATACAGCTAAACTAGAATCACTGTTCATTCCATCAATAAGAAAATCTGGATCAGAATCCGTGTCGTCAAATACACACAATGATTGATCACTCATTTTTATTAAGACGATATTATATCATAAATATTAATTAATATTTTTTAATAAAAATAAGAGAAATATTTGTACTGATAATCCACCAATGTGAATTTGTATCAAATGTTATTTGATTAAATACAGTAATACCATTACAACAATACTTAATGATCACCAAAAAGCTGTACCAGAAGACTCCAACAAACAATAAAATATATTAAAATAAAATAAAATACAACTTTAAATTTTTATGCTATGAAAAAAATACAACTCTTTATATCTGGTTATTGCAATTAATGAAAGATCAAAATTTATATGGAAGTGTCGGGCGCAAAATAAATGGATATATACTATTTCAATGAATACGTTCGGACGTATATGGTTATTGCACCCAACAGAAATTTAAAAATCAATTTTTATCATTTTATTTCAATACTAATCATCGGGCTTATCCGGTTTTTGCACAGAGGTCTTACATTTTGATAGTTGTTTTTAGTAGAAAATTGGATTCAGTTTGTACTTTTAGGAAGGGCGAGGGCAGTTAAAAGTAAAATTACCAATACTATTACTATATAACCTAACCTTAAAAATAATTGAGGAAAAACGGAAAAACGACAATAGAAATAATATTTTGTTAGGTATAACCAGTTTTGTCAAAAATTGGTTATGTTTTTGTTTGAAAATTAATAAGTTTAAAAATTTAAGCAACGTATTGTGTAAATTGATTGTTCTTTCAATAAATAATAAATATAAAAAACAAAGGATCAACATTTTCGATTAGTGTTGTCAAAATTACTAAAATGTACTATATATTCTTTAGTTAAAAATTCATAAATTCTTCGAGCTTAATGCGTAAATATTATCTTAATTTTAAAATAATAATGTTATTATATATTTAAATTAAAAAATAAATTGAATAGATTTTGTACACTACAGGGTGACATTTCAAAGAGTTTCGGTTTAGTAATTAAATATATAATAATTCAGTATTTTGAAGTATTTAGATGAATATAACTAATAGAAAAATCTATCATGAACTGAGTTTTGATTTGCTCACCTTGTCGCTATGAAATAGAACATTTTATATTTTACTAGGACTTTGTTGAAAATCAAAAATGCCGACTCTATATGAGACTCACTTTTGACAATACTACCAGTATATAAACAGGTAGGCAATCTACCTGAGGTGGATTCCAGACCTTGCTAGGTACGTACATTATTCCGTGCGCTTCGTTGCCCATTAAAAATGAAAACTCTACATGAATAATATGTTTTATTTATTTATTTATTTTTTTGATTGCTGACACTCCGATGAGTGGCTATAAATCAACTCAGCTACCTTGGTAGGTATCAATTCGATTAGTTGCATGCTTTGATTAACCAATGACAATGAATATACGGAAACTAATTTGTACTATTTATTTCTCCTACAACCAATAGCAACCATTTATAAGAAAAAAATTCCTTCGTAAATCTCAAAATTCCTGCTTGAGCAACTCTCCGGGTCGGACCTACTGCATCCAATATTGTGAATCTAAATTATCCAGGAAACCACTCAAACAAACGAAAGGTCGGTCCATCCGTTTAGGGAGGCATATTATGAGACATACATTCATTTTGATATAATATTATGTATAATGTATATAGATTATTGAATTGCAATAATAAATTATTACATTTTTAAAATAGTACTTAGTTAGCCATGGTACAGCGTTTATAAGACGTGTTTCAAATTTTAAGAGCTTATTAAAACAATAGGAAAATAAAAAAAAATGGTGTATAAAAATACTATAAACACGCAATTTTCAATCGCCACAGCTTCATAAATGCTTAAGTTTTAAAACTGCTATCTACCCTCCGCCGAAAAAAGAAATCATTCAAAAATATTAACTTTATTGTAAGTCTAAGAATAAAATAATTTTTTAATAAACATTTTTAATATTATTTTATTTATTAAATAAATGTTGAATGTGGTCTTTTAATTTTGTTCAAACTGCAGAAAGATGTTATAATATTTGTTCATTCTTTAAAATAACTGAATTTATTCTTAAATACTATTTTAATACTTATTTATCTTTCTTTTGTTGATATCAATTTTTTCCAACTTTATATTACTAGCTATTCTGGTTTTAATGGTTCCAGGTCAAATTAAATATCTCCGCAAAAATATCTCCAGTCAAAATATCTCCGACAAAATATGTCTAGTCAAAAATATATCCACTTTAAAATATCTCCGGTACAAAATATCTCCTGTTAAAAATATCTTTAATGCAAATAAAGAATATTATTGGTAAAAAATATATTGTTGTATTGTATTTTATAATAATACTGATATCTAAAATGATAAACCTAACCGAAGTAAGTACATTTTCTAGTAATAATGTTTACTTAATATTACTATAGTATTTTGTTTAAATAAGATAAGGTGTATTCAAATTATGGCCCGTGAAAAAATTTATTTTTATTTTTTGTCGCCAATTATTAATTATTTTGAGGATACGTGGATTGGGCGACCAAATCGTAACAATCGGAGACGCTCACGCAGTTTGATTTTTGCATATGGAACTGTTATGATTCTGTACTTAACCATCAACCACGGACCAATAACGCGGTTGAAGGTTGGCATCATGCGTTTAACAGTGGACTTGCGGCAAATCATGTTACGATTTGGAGATTTATAAATTTTCTTAAACAAAAACAGTCATTACAAGAGGTATTTTTATATAATATTTATGTATTTAATAATATACAAATAAATAACCTCATGTTTAGGTCAAAATGGAACAATCTTTGTCGGATGAACCAAGTCCGAAAAAAAGAAAAAAGTACAATGATTACCTACGATGAACGACTATTTAAAATGGTAAGTCAATACAACGAAATGACATCTCTGAAATATTTAAGGGGAATTGCCACAATCTTATATTTTAATATATTATCTTGATTTGATTTTTTATTATTTTTATTATATAATAATATAATTACTATAATTACTATAAATACTATAATTTTTATTTTCTGTTTTTGTGACAAATATTATTGTATACACTTAAAAATCACTGTATTGTACTTGTAATAAATAATAATAACTTATTACTTTAAAAATAACATATTATGATTACAATAACATATTTTTAAATATTAAAATATTTTCATGGGAGAAATTTGCATTATAGATATTTTAAATCGGAGATATTTTGTACTGGAGATATTTTAAATCGGAGATATTTTAAAGTCGAGATATTTTTGACTAGAGATATTTTGTATTGGAGATATTTTGTCGGAGTTATTTTGACCGGAGATATTTTTGCGGAGATATTTTGACCGGTTTTAATATGACACGAATCATAAGTATATATTAATAAAAATATGTTTTATCTAAATTTTTCATATAGTATTGACTAATGTTAGTGTTGAGTACATTTATCTATTGATCTACTATCGTAAGAAGCTAAAAAACGATTTCATTATCATCCAAACCCCTTAACATGTTGTGAAATATTTAAGACTGTTTCGAAGATGAGAGAGGGATAGGTCTCTAAAAAAATACGGACATTGCTAGTATCCACCGTTGGACTTTTTTTTAACGATAGTCACAACCCTAAAACTTAATACATACACACTAGCAAGTGTTGTTTATTAAAATCTTTATTGGAACTGTGTAAAAGCAATCCATCTTGTTTAAAATATCGTGGCAAAAATTTAATAATTATGAATTAACATTAAAGTATAGAAATTCACTAAATAGTTTGTTGTTTGCCTAGTATCTAAATTAAAACAATTAAATACACAGATATCACAGATAGCAGATAGACAGTCGTTACTCGTTTCACCTTTTATATTATGCTGTCATCTCTAGTATATTATTTAAACAAGATTAACAGATCCAAATGAACACATCGGTTGTGCCAATTTTAGAATTTTGGAATTGCATGAAAGTGGATGTTCACCCTGTGTGGGATATGTCACGGTTTTGAATAGGAATTAGGAACAAAATATGTATGTTATGACATTAAATTCAAATGTAACTGATAAAATACGAAAGAATACTCTAAGCCAGTGATTACTGCGATGTAAGAATCAGATATGTCGTATGCATTACACACGGGTCATGGGTAAGTATCTATCATATCTGTATTATTAAATCCAACTCCCGTTGCTTGTAAACTATTTATGCTGATTTCGTATAATACAATAGTCAAAATCGGGCCATCTCAGACGACTTTTAAAATGTTGATAACTTCGTGATACTATTCTCGATGATTATCAAGTACTAGGTCAAAATAAAGTTTGAAAGTTACGATCGGTAAAAAATAAAAATAGTTTATTTAGGTAAGTGACGAAACAGTTAGAAGTTGTGAAGAATTTTTATCTAATATGGCTATCAAATATGTTGACATTGGAAGTGATTCTAATAGCTTGACCATCATTTTTTCGTATATAAGGGAGACGCTTTCTAAAAGTTTAAAAGAATTTAATCGGTTAAATTATAATTTTCACTTTGTTGCTATCCTAGACCCAATAAAAGAACAAGGTAAGATCAGAAGAAGCAACGCCTTTCGGAAATAGCACAAGGCTACAAAAAGGCAAATTCTATAACAGATGGAGCATTATTATTTTTCTTTCAATTGTTGGTATATTTCTAAAACGAATTTCTGGTTTTAGAAAGGTAAAATTGAATGTTATACAGGAATAAGTATTTAACTTGAATTGAATTTCATACAAGACTTTAGTTTAGACGATTGTGTGTAAAGTTTCGGATCATTTGTAATTTTAAACTATTCACGAAGTCGTTTATTTCAAATTACTTTCTAATGTTTATATTGGGATATCGTGATAGACATTTTAACTCGTTAAATCATATGGTACCACTGTACCCGCACTGCACTAATCTTTATGACATATATTACATAAGTTACACACACACATAATATTATATGTAAACTTTTAAAAAAAAAATGTACTTATGTAAAATCAACATAAAAAGCTGAAGAATAAATAAAATTATTGTACACGCAGATAGAGTTTTTATTTTATTTATTTATAAAATAATGAGTCTTCGCTAAACATTATTATAGTACTATTAAAAGCATATTTTGTTTTTAAATTAAGAAATCGTTTAAAACTATAATAATAATAATTAAACAACGTTTTGAAAGTACCTTTTTGAGCATTAACGATTCGTTTCGCATACTATTATATTGTATATACTGAAATTACTTTGTTTACACTCCATATAACATCAACGTTTCACATTAACTCTGTCGTATATTCATTTTAAAAGCAAATAAATCTTACTCTTGGGATCAAATAATTAAACAGATGTGCTTGTACAGTTGGCTTTTTAATTTATATTCATTTTATCAGAAAATTATTTAAAAAATAGTACCTACCTTGATATGTGCTCTTGTTTTTTGTAACGATAATTAATATAATTTATTGTATTTAATGATCGTGTAAATTATATAGAGCTAGTAGTCACCTATATACATATACAATCAAGTGTGACAGTTAATAGTTAATACTACTATATTATACATTGTGGTATAAACAAATATAGTGTTAAGAACTCCAAATCTTTAGCATAGGCATTGTATGATTCAAAAGAAGAAAAACAGAATTTATTATACTTTAAATCTATTTGGGTTTAAATATTTGTAGAATTTATATTGAAAGTTTCTGTGCGTTTTTAAAATGACAAGATAAATAATTAATCAGTACCCAAAAGCGATAAAGTTTGCTAAATTTTAAATTTTTAAGGGAATTTTTCAAACATGCCTTATTATATGTATAGTTATAGATACTAAGTACAAACTTCAATTAATAAAATAATAGCATATTAATGAGAAACATCCTATTTTTTTCTCATTTTACTCAGAATTTTAAATAAATTATAGGTAACCACTATTACAAGGTAAAATATTATGAAATATTATCATTTAATTTAATTTAAATTAAATTCATATATTTTGTTGGTCAGTGATTAAAGAAAATAAATGGATCAAACTTTACATTGTAAACAAAATAACATATTTACTGTAGAATATTATAGTTGTTAAATTTATTTTTCTTTAATTCGTCGAATAAATAAAATTGTATGTTAGTCACTACTTAGTCCAACGGATAATGTGTTTAGTAGTAAGTAAGTTATGTATCGCAATGAATATGTTTCATTAAATTGTGTAATTATATCTAATGTTGATGTTATTTTTTTGTGAATTATTTTCGGCCGACCTTAAATTTATTACATGATAATATATTTCCTAAAAAGCATTACACTAACATTCCTTTGTGGTTATTGTTGACATATTGAAGGCAATGTACATTTTATCTTTTTTTTTTTTAGTTTACATTTTTAATCAAAGTCACTTATGATTGATATGTCATGGCGACGTATTGATACATCGGTATAATAATAATAATACAAATAAGAAAGAAAAAAATTACATAGAAAAGTAAATAAAAAAATCCTGAGGTATGGATTTTCGACGTATTCTAAACTAATAACGTTTTCTACCAAACCCGCTCATATAAAAAGATAATAATTACTATCGGAAATTTTAACATAATGAATCGCAAGGTATATCCTAGGTATCCAAATGTGAGTGGTATGAGATAGGTATAGATCATCAAGAAATTTTCTATAACAGAAAAAAAAAAAAATATTTCATATTACATAATCATTATTATAAAAATTAAACGCAAGTAGCCAAGTTGGGTCTCATGTCTTGGCATAACATTTTTCTTTTAAAACAATTATAATAAAATATTATGACAATATTTAACGAAAAATGTCTTTGTAATTTCATAATCTAATTTAGATTGCATTATTAAAAGTCATATTTCGTTTCAATGTTAAAAGGAACGGGTGCTTTGAATATAGAAAAGAACTGGAAATTGGTATTATTTAAAATAATATACGACACAATATAACAATTTATTGTTATAAACTATAATCAAATAAATAATTAAAGATACTTCTAGGAAAAAATTAAAAAATTAAAATGCTGTTTATTGCTTGTAATTACATTTTGTACGCTTGAATTTCTAAGCTTACCTAATTTATAGGAATAAAGTACTTGTTTTTGTAATTAATAACATGACGTATTATTATTTTTTAAAACATATCTCGTTAATAATTATTTTATTTTAAAACATTATCGAAGTGTAGTTTTCATTAATCAATTTCTTTTTTGAAAAATAAACTTAAAAGTAATTGAAGAATGTTACAAGCATCTAAAGTCATATATATTTTTTTAAATCATATTACTGTACATTTACATTCAAAATCCATCCCAATGAAATTTACTAGAATATTAGTTGTACATTATTAGGAAAAAAATATTACGAAAAAGTGTTACTCTACTAACTTTTGAGCCCATCTCACTGCATATAGACATTTTATTTTCTGTTTCCCACTTCTGTGTTAGGTGGACGCCTAGTAAATATATAATATTTATAATGAAGTATAATATAAATATTATGTTCATATAACACATAACATATATTATGTACTATATGCTGTTAGATGCATACATAACACGAATATCATACTATCTAAGTGTTTAAAATCTATGCCATTTATCTTATTATGGTTTGCCGTTCGCGGACTTAGTCTCCATAGAAACAAATTATGTAGATATAGACATTTTGTTGGGCTCGAAATTCAAGGACTAGTGAATAAGAATGGTTTCGTGACGAAAAACTGGTGTTAAATAAAAGAGTATAAAGTAGCATAAAACTGAAGAAAAAAAAACCTAAAAGGAAAATGTGTTTCATGGCAAAAAAAAATAGTGAACACAAGCATCGTTGTAAGGAGTACTCTGTGAGATTTAGATTTACAACAAAGGCGGTGTAGGTACGTACAGGACGTATCTTCTGCACTCGTTATCTGTTATAATATTTCCATATCATTGCCTTTTTGTTTTCAGTATTCACGACTCCCCTTTTGCCTACGTATTCAGTCGTAAAGATTGCGAACCCAAGAACGGTAATCGACGTTTCTCATGGAATACATTTTGCTAAAGTCTAACCAATCGAAAATAGTAAACACATTTATCACCTTACTACCTATAGGAATCGTTTCCCTTCGTATCAGGTTATCATAAACATTTTTGAACGCCCATAACCAATGAGCTTTGTTCATAACTTAACATGATCATAGGCAATATAATTTCTTATTGTCAATTATTATTTTCTCCCATTTACGTAAAACCGTATAAGTAAATTCAATTCAAACAGACACAGAAATTGACGATTATAATTATTTTATTCAAAGCAATTAAGTAGAATTTTTAACTATGTATTTTTTTTTTTTAATTTAATAAACTCAAAGTTAAATATTCAATGTAATGTTTAATCTGCTATAGTTAAATATTTTAAATTTGATTAATGTATTTTGTATTTAAGTCAGAGCATGAATTATAGGAATATAAATAATATATACTGACTATAGTAAATTGTTTTTGACGGAGGTTATAGTAATAGGTACTTGGTAAACGAGCCATTAATTCGATAAATATCAAACGCCTATGTGGACCAACATTTTATTTTTTAATGATAATTAGTTTAATAATATGTTTAAATATTGGGGCCATTATACACTGAATTATTTCCATATTATGTAAATATAAGCTGTACCTACATATTCGTGTAAGATGGTCTCAGCCCTTGAAAACGTATGAAATAAAATACATTATATTATATTATTACTTAAATATTATGTAATAATAGGTTAATTATTTTTTTTGAAACTTTAATTAAACCATCTAGTATAATATTTTCAGTCGATTAATTTCAGCTTATTTGGATCTTAAGAAAATATTATTTTACTAATGTTTATCAATCTTAACATCATGCTAGACATATTGTAGGTACTAAAGTCAATGCAATAATGATAAATGATGTGACAACATGATTGTATTCTCTGAAGGGTTCCTCGTTTATCCATAAAAATGAGATTTCCCTTTAAATTACATAATGTCGACATTTTTATTTTTATTATGCGTAGGTACCTACTATTGTTAAATTTAATAAATTATTAACAAAAAGATACAGTATGGAAAATAATATTCAGTGATTTAAAAATAATCTAAAAATCATAAAGTTATATATTATTATTACCTAATATATTGTACCATACAAATAATTAAAAATGTATTCAGTTGAAAATCTGTAAATTTAACATATTTATTGTTATATTGGGATAAAATTATATTTAAATTAAAAAAATGATTTTCATACATTTAAGTATAGTATATTTTAATATACTTGTAAGTTATACGTTTTAAGAGTATACTTCAAACTTAAGAATCTGTATAGTATACGAGTACAAAGCTGTAGGTACCTATATGGATGTAATTCACATGACCAAGAAAACAAATTAATAACACAATAAATCATAATTTTATTCCATTTAAGAACACTAAAAACAAATTTCTAAACACAATACGTAATTATAAAAACAATTATAGACCAAAATGTACATGTACCTATTAAAATTAATACAAAGTTAGGACTGTTGTTTGGTCCTTGTACTCCCTAAATCCAACTTTACATTGTAACTCATAAACCTAAACAAATTATAACCATACAGAATAAATTTAATTGTTGTTAAAATGTGTTCTAATTGTAAAATCTGTGTTATTACCAAGAGCAGAAACACGTTTATACTTTATTTATAAAGTTTTACGACTATACATGGCGCAAGTCTGCAGAAAAGTACAAATCCGTGCGTATTCGAGAGAAAATAGAGAGTAAGATAAAAGCTAGTACAAAATATAAGAAAAACATTTTAATTGATATAATATTTTAAGAAAGACCCTCGAAATGTATTTCGGTTGGTTATAAGACAATTAAAACGGTGGGTGTACAAGTATTTTACGTACCTATTTGTTTAATTACGTATATTTATGCATGTAATGGGAAATTAATGGCAATGTGTTGATTAAATATAATAATAATATGTTATTCAATTTTAGATATCCCCAAAATAATATTGATAAAGGAATTTCGAAATCTAATACAACTAAAGACGTATTACATTTTTAATTATAATAGATATAATACATAATATCATAATCGAGTCCTTACTTTCTCTTGTTATTGATGCCACTGATGATAGCTGATTTTGGTTGGCACTTTGGCAGTATCATACAAATTGATAGAAGTGTATTTGTTTACTTGAGTATGGAAGAGTATTTTCTTTAAATTATAAATTAATCAATATTCGAATACACCAAGTGACCGAGCATTGATGAAAAAGTAAGACGTTGATTATTATCTGGATAGGTAATTTTTTCGGTATTTATATCCCATTTTTTACTACCCATTTCGTGAATGTGCAACGTAGTTTTATTAACCATTGTCATAAGAATTGGGTATTACAAATATAGAAAATATCATAAATATAATGTATGCATTAGATTGTATGTTAAGCCATAATGCCAAATTATTACATATTTGCATAGTATAATTCTGTTATAATGCACAGAGAATTGCTTGAAAAGGGGAATATGTAGCTGTTTGCTCAAATAGTTTCTATTACCTAACTTTGAAGTGTGGAGTATGTCAATAGTTTTGATAATGAAAGTTGACATTTGATATTATATTATGTAGAATGACAGTTGTAAGTCTTCTGCTATTATTGTTAAACTTAATTTGTGTGTAAATTTGATCCGTTAGTGTACCTACCTACATAACTTTGAAATCAAAGTATTTTGTAGATATATCTATTATTTTATTAGTACATAGTCATAGGTACCTAGGTAGGTATTCATTATTAGTTGTTAAACATATTATTTTATCAAAACAATCAGAAACATTTTTTTAGATTTTAAGAATGAATTTTTAATTTTAAACTAATTGCGTTTTTCTTGGTCAATTGGTATGTAATTATTTAGAGGATAAACCGTATGTAGGTTTTGATTTTGTTAATTAAACTGAACTATTGCTGGGTTTAGAAACTACTGACGTATATTACAAAATAAACTATAGGTAAATAATAAGTTTAAAACTTTAAGATACTTAAAATGCATGTTAATGGAATAAGGTTTTAAAAAGCAAAACATATGTCTTGCCATTTGGTGTAAGAGCGTTCATACGGAGGTGAAAAGGGCAGTAAAAATGCTTCGATTTTCACCATCTGCATCTTTTCTGGTAGCAATGTCAATCTATTTGGTACTTTGGAGAGGGTCAAAAATGAAAATTTCATTTGGTTTTCAAAAACGTCAGGAAAAACAAAAAAAAAGTATTAAAGACAATGGGAATTTTTACGCAAAACCAGTTTTGGACATAATCGTAAATACTTTAAATGTTCACAAAATGTTTGAATGACCACTTTTAAAGTATATTTTATATTTTATACACACAATGGCATTTTCAAATGTGATGTTTTTGGCAAAAGTAAATCCTATTGTTTTACTAATAGAAAAAAACTTCAATAACAACAATAATATCATGAAAATATGCTTACATAATAATATAGGGTGACAGTATTTTTTTAGAATTGCTGTTCGTATAGTATACAATGATACATTGTAATGACTCACTCAACACCTAGCTACTTTTCAGCAGAGAAGTCCCACACTTGCCCACCTTTTTTAAATACAAAATATCGATTTCCAACAAATATATAAATACATTAAGCTTTGTACCTGCAAATATATGGCATATTCATAACAGAAGATAACAAATAATAATATGATCTTGAACATTTGAATTACAATGTTATATTATTTCGATTTTAGTATCGTTATCGATATTATCATTAATATCAGAAATTAAAACCAAATGTGATAAATGTATCGTTTTTATATTTTTGTTATTTTAAAAATGTAATTATTATGATTTAAAACATGCAAAGATTTATAATAAACCATACATTTTAGATGTAGAGTGAAACGATAAATGATTAGATTTTATTTTGCGTGTCTTATTTTTTATTATTAAATATTGTCACATAACCTTTTAGAACAGTAAAAATTCATAGATACATTTTCAACCAAATTTTGTTTCTGTTTTCTGTTCCTTTTTTTAACAAGACCTAACTTACCACATTTGCTGATGTATATCTTCTGAACTTCTCAACTTTTTTTGTAATTTTTTTTATTTTAAAGCTATTTTGTTGTGCTATCAATCAACACCACAATAATAACAGAAATGTATACTAATTATTTTTACAACATTTAAAAAAAGTGAAAATATGTTGACTAAGATTGGCGTTTTTAAAAGGAAATCGAGTATAACTCAAATAACTTCCTGTTCACTGCAGTTCTTATTTTTATTTTATAATTCTACAGAATAATACTTATTTTCATAAATTAAAGTATACTATCATATAAGGCCGACTGGTTACTAGTGAATTTTCTTATGCCTACAAATAGCTCAAAAAGAGTTAAAATATTTTGAAAATTGTATGGTGTTTAGAAATTGCATTTTTTTTGGTTTTTCGAGACTTTTGAAACTAACTGGAAATTCGAAACTATAACCACCTTAAGTACCTTCTACGTTCATTTTCATACCAGAAATGATGCTAAAGTAGAAAACGGAAATAATTTAGTAAAAGGTAATGTCACACACAAACACAAAAAAAAAATTTAACACATTATTGTAAAATCAATACACTCATTGCTTTGCTCAGAATATAATATTAAATAAAAGCGGGAATAAGTCAAATGAACATGGAATTATATTGAATATTCTTATGTTAATAGTACCCTCAATTTTTGAATTTATGTCACATAAGCTAAAATAAAGACTAGACGTTTATCTACTATAATCAATCAAAATCCAAAGATTGAAAATTTGAGTGATGCCTCCATTCTTAAAGTAGTGTTTTACTTTGAAATTATATTATTTCTCAAGAGTCGAGATAAAAATTATAAGGCTGTATCGCCAGTCATTGAGCCTTTAATCATACTTGCTTAAGGAGAGAGGATGTATATTTTTAATTAAAAATTCCCCTATTCACTTATTTCAAAAAATAACACATGGATAAGTTTAAAAAAAAATTTTCTAGCTGTTATTTGTTATAGAACTTTCAACACTTATAATTAACTTATAATACATTGAATGTATCATTTTAAAGGTATTACACGGAACTCAATATAATATCATAATATACATTAGTTCATATTTTACACAATTATTCTTTACTCATTATTTTGAAATCAATCTGATCTGATATAAATCTTTTGTCATCCAAATTAGGTTAATCGACTAATAGTTAAAAATCTACATTTATAGTCTAGAATAAACTTCTAAAACATATTGACATACACTTATGTACTATACGAATTGCATGTTGTATGAAATAACTGTATTTGTATTTTTAAATTAAATTTAGTGTGATCTATATGACTGTATATTATATTATATTATATTATATATGTTTTAGAAAGTTATTTTATTTTATTTATTTTAATATGCAATAATTTTATCGATTATTTGTTATTAACATCAATTAACAAAAACGGGTCAAATTAAGTCATGTACATCAACATTTATATTTACCTAAAATCATAAAAGTGAGTTATCGTTAAAATTCCTTTTAATTCAATTAGTTAATTAAAATTTATTTTTATGATATGTACTTCATCCTAGGTCATAAGACATCACTACTCTAATCCATCAGTAAGTGTACAACAAAGAGTTTAATCGAAGTTCTAATTATTACTATACTTGTTAATATCTATATAAAAACTGTAAAATCGCTATGATGCCATTATGTAGATTAGGTACATAAACGGATGTTGTCCCGTTCATGTATTATCTAATTGACTCAGGTTGAGTTTAAATTTATCGTCCTTTTAACGCGGAAGTCGAAAAATCTGGATTGTACATTATAGAATTATACAGAATCTGGGTGTAGGGCACAGGTCTCACTTCATCTTGCTCTGTGTACGATGGTTATGTCTTATGTGTTGAGAATTGGTCAAAAACAATCATTTAACTTCAATCATCAGATTCGAAAAACGACTTCGAACAGTATAGATGGTGGTTTTTTAAAATATTTTTCTTATGCTCTTAAAGAATATAGAGAAAATCGTAAAATGACCAATTTAAATTATCAGCTACCTATACTGCAGTCTAGTAGAGCATAGTATTGTAATGATCCTCATTATTTAGTACATAAAACGATACATGTTATTCACATATATGTAGTCACTGAATTTCGTCGACTTTGAGTAAAAAACCATGTACCTAATAAGAACGAGTAAGCGTAGATCAAAGGTGAAGCTTGGAATAGAATACACCGCTAATTGTACCGACGTCATCATAACAAGGTGACTCCGGTTAGCTTAAATAGGAAAGTCATAGAAGTATTCGAGGAGTCTGAGACTAGAGTATGTACATAATTGTAGATCTCAACTGGCGGTTTGTAATTATTAATACAAATATTTCAATGTAACGTAACTTTGTGTATCTGTATGATATCTCTAATTCAATTTCTAGTGCTAAGGGAGTACACAACAGTATACTAGATTGATTGAGCTAGGATTCTAAGTATCTACTAATTAATATTATATTATACTATTAGAGCACTACTTAAATTATAATAAGACACTTCTTTGTTCGTTGTGATCTTAAACATGAGACAGATATACTTCACCATTGTAAAATAATACAAAAAATACTACATCGGTTCAGGACTTACGTTGTTAATTAGTTTTTGTATGCTATAATTATTATTTTTGAAAATAATACAAAGAGAACAATTCAGTTTATCAGTTTATGGCAGGATTCTAAGAGTAAGCGCAAACAGATGCATTGATTTTTTCTTATGTAAATATTAAATTTTAAACAAAAAATTAATTATTCTTCCAAATAAAAATGTGATTTATATTATTCCATATTATAGTCTAGTTACTTTGATTTGTATCAAGCATTTTATAAATGTTCTTTACAAATTAAAATTTTAAGTTAGTTTTTATTTACATACAAAATAAATAAACAATTAGTTTGATTTGTGAAGTGCACAAATTAAGTATGGTAGTTTCGAATTCACGTTATGTTGACATCACCTAACACGAAGTACCTAATACTAAGACTTAACTAGTAAGCTGCATGATTAGTTGTGATACGGTATCGGTGGCACGGTATCGTTAAATAAGTCTTGGTCGCACGTGGTGCAATACTATCGATGAAAACGTATTTTCTAAGAAGTAAGACGCCTGTCATTGTTAGGGCTGATCGATGTCCAAGCTCAAGCTATATTCTGTTTGTTATTAAATCCTACTGCATACCCATCCGTAAGGAATAACAACGATTATCTTACCATGACTATATTGTTGATTCTGAAAGAGCAATGTGCTGTGTGAAATATATGATAGTTGGAGATTAAAAACGTTTTTAATTTTCGGTTCTGATAAAAGAAAAAACAATTTTGGTTTTTTTAAATTTTCTAATGACGTTTTCAATATTTTTGTTTCAAAAAAAAAATCTGTTACTTTATCTATAGTTTTGGTTTTCATTTTTAAATAAGTAAATGTTTTATAATTTCTTTCAGTGTATATTAAAGTCTTAGTTTAGTATATGATATAAATAAATTGATTAATAATTATAAATATTTTGGTGACATTAAGGATTCTGAGCGTATTCCCTATACGTTTAAAGTTTTACAAAAATATTGTATTTGATATAGGTACTTTGAAAGTTTCAGGTATCCACGAGTAATATGTTTAACTGATAAAAAATAACTAAAATCGTTGGTTAGGTTACTTAAATATTTAATTTCCTCCAAAATTTTGTATAAAAATTTTAAATGAAAATATCTATTAAAAAATTGCCTATATTATTATTTTATGTTCTATATCATTTTTAGATTTTTGGTTACAGCATGAAATATGTATAAGCAACCTAATTTTAAATTTTCAACCTTATAATATCATCCGTAAATATTGAACATTTTATACATTTTTCACTATAAAATAATTTGCAATTTTCGTTAATATGATAAATGTTGTCAACATTTGAAAATTAAAATCCGTGTCTCTGTACACTTAATAGTTTTGAACTTTTATTATAACAACTTATGAGGAATCTTAAATGCATTTTTAAGCATAAAAAATGTTATTGATATTTATAGAAAAATAAATTGAAAATTTCGTATGCCCATATTATACGTGGCTCAAAAAATGTCAAAATATTTCGGAAATTATATGGTGTATAGAAAATATTAATAAAAACATTCGATGAAAAAATCATGTTTTTTATGGTCGTCTTTCAAAATCGATTTTGTCACAAACTGGTTTTGAGTAAAAATACCATTTTTTCGAAATTTTTTAAATTTTAAATTTTTATCAACAAAATAACTGATTAGATTCACTTTCCCGCCAGAAAAAAAAACGAAAGTTGAAAATTAAAGCATTATTTCGGCCACCTTCTTGAACACAGACTAAAAAAACAAACACTCATCATTATTGTAAATCAATACATTCAGCCTAGAATATAAAATAAGGTATCTTGAGAAATAACTAAAAATAATGTTTAAAAACCAATAGATTATATTTGTATTAAATGCGAATAATTAATATGTAAACAATTGAATTTAGCTTGTTGATTCTAACATCATTTAAAAAAATATTATTTAGCTTTTTTGATTCAATAATAATTTTAAAATATCATATTTCAACAAATTCTAAGTTTTTGACGTGGCCCGCAATAGTTGCTAGACTAGTTAGTCTATGTACAATCACTATAGCAACTTGTCTACGGACTTACCATCCATCGCTACGGGGTACGAACAGCATGACTTGGTCAAGTCTCCCACCAAACCCGTCAATGGGACAGCGGGACGGGGGATCGAGTGTCGCTGAGTGTGCCACTTTCGGTGAATGGCAAAGGCCTCTCTCTACGTTCTGTTCCATCGCACCGACAACATCGCGTCCAACGTCCAAAACCTATCTTACTGTCCAACAGTTAAGTATACTTTCTTAAACTGTGATGAACTGCCGTCGTCACAGTTCCTGTGTACATGTTATATATTATTACAATGCATACATTCTAATATAATAAACAAATAACAATAAATCGTTTGTGTTGCGCTTCAAACGTCTAACTTCTCAAACCCACACCGTGAACGGATACGACCAGACGCAGACACCTATACTACTACCGTTCTGAGTCGAATTGGTTCATCGGTGAAGCATAACACCCAGTCACCAAAAAGGTAAGTAATTTTTTTCACTCCGACACATACCTCGTATTATAAGCTTATATTATTCGGTATTAGGTTATTTAGCCAAGAGTGTGATTTTTAGGTTGGTCAGGTTATTTCCAAGTCAGGGTGACGTAATCAGTATCCTGGAACGAAGTGAAAATCATCGCGATCGAAAAATAACTTTAATAGCAGTTGATAATTTAGTAACTAGCTACTAGTTACATAACGTAACACCACCCCGCTAACTTCTTACCTATATTCCAAGGCATTACTGCCGCTGACAGCGCAGTTCATCGACAGTAACCTTGAAAACCGGTGACCGCCTTCGCCATATCGACACGGCGCCGTGACCCAGTTAAACTATAATAAATTGGACCTATCTAAACGGCTCGTGAAGACAGTTTTTGTAAAAATTAAAAACGAATGCAAAAATCTTTTGTGCACTTCGTTCAACTGTCGGAATTAGTTGTATTTTATTTTCAAGCTACTTTACCGTATACCAACCAGTCATTTGAACACTCACTTATTATAATAGACCAAGTTTTATGAGATGATTAAATTAAAGTTATTTTTTCATTATGACCAGCAAAAATGTTGACACAGTTGACATCGGTTGCATCGCTATGTAATTGCAAGTGCTATGTTTCACTTCCGGATCAAAAGTTAATTTTTAAAAAAGGCTAGAACAACTTTTCCTAGATATTGGTATAAATTACTTGAATATGAGTTTCGACACTTCTGATTTTACCCAATAATTAGTCAAGCCTGTCAAAAAAAAATCGATGATTATTCAGAGAAAAAATTATTAGGAACGCACAAATGAAAATTTCGTGGGGAAGGGTTCTCCATTCACATAGCGAATGCCCCACATTATCCAATGACATCGGAAAACAGGAGGAGAGTAGACGGAGATTGGTCTCCCCCCTCGTCGACTCATCACTACCCTTTTTTATCACCACCAAATTGGGTGCTACAGACGGAAAAATGTTAAGTGATCATCGTGCAATGCTCACGTAGTTCAGTAATTCCACACAATGAATAACCAACCACAAAAATGTTTTCAATCACCACACCTTTCGACACCCTTTCTCAAACCAACTATAACCTGCACCACTTCATCGTCGATTACATTAACCTCACATGGTTATCAACCCATGACTTCTAGTGGGATCATAAGTGACGAGGGTGCAAGTACACTTTGACCACCCTCCCCTTCCAATAACTCCCTTAAAGAACTTTATGAAACAGAGAGTCAAATGGAAATGGATAGATGTTGAACAACGGGCGTTTGAATCAACGAGAAACGTGCTAAAACTGTTCCTCCGCCCAATTATAGAAAGCCAGTTCGTCTTCAGAATGATGCAAGCCAGATTCGAACAGGTGTGGTATTTTTCATAAAGGGTAACCGACTCGAGGAAATAAGCATTGTGTATACCCATGTAAACAAAAAAGTTCAGCCAGACACAAGCATGGTACACCACGTCAAACCGCGTCAAACGCAGGTGTCCACTATCTAACTGTAATTTCAGCGACGAACAAATTTAGTCCAAAACATCCATCCATTTTGAACTTACAACTGGACACTTACGAGTTTACATAGAACTAAGAATAGTAACAAACAATTAACCGACACGTTGGTGACTTCAACTATGTACCTAGCTAAGTTAGATTTTAACATAGCACATATTATCTTAACGAAGCATCAGATTTGTTATTCCATGAAGTTTAACTATTAAAAGTCAATTCTATTGAATATATTTTAAAATGTACAAATATAAAATATATGCTCCAACCAAAAGACTTGTTTACCAATTCAAACATCTTTACATTTTTTAAATCAAACCACTAGAAGTATCTTAATTTTTGTCGGTTGATAAGGTTGTTTTGATTAAAAATTAATTGGGTTTGTAACCTTAAGCATTTTAATAAAGCATACAAATCGTTATGAAAATTAAAAGAAAAAAAATTGGGAATTGATTATTTTTACTCTGACCATACATAAATAATATGATAAATCTATAGATTATTTTAAAAGCAAACACTCACATAAAATCGAAAACTGTTTTATTTTTATTCTAGGTTACACGTAATTAAAATATTTTATATTGTCCTTTTTTACACGAATACTGTTAAGAACCCCTGAATACTATTAGTTATATTATTCTATAGTTCTTGTAGTATAAATGTAATAATATTGTAAACTGATACGTGTGTGACACAGGCGAGTAGGTCTCCCTTCTCCATACGACTGGTCTAAGGAATCTGCTGAATAAACCCTTTTTGAACGGGCGACCCGCTCGTATGTGGGGCTCGCACACGTAGCAGTTAGTGTTGGTGTTACAACAGACCATTACAGACCATTTCAGAGTATTTTTTATATAATTAAACGTTATTACAATTAAATAAAGAATATTATTTTGAGCCAAAGTAATTTAAACTTGTGTTATTTTATTTGTGTGGAATCGCTAAGTGTGCGTCCATAACAATACCTATAACTATTCCACTATGATGTCTTAATAACTTAAATGTACTATATTTAATATTTATATAAGTAAATAACGAGCAGTGAATACCTATAATTTTATTATTTTATTAGTAATAATTTATATTATGTACCCACTAACGGACTAGAATCTGTTATTATTATGATTTTTATTTTGTGGTATTCATAATGTACGCATGGAGTATCATTTTTTTGGATTGGCACTTCAAACAATACATTTGTAGTCGTGGGCGCGTTCAGAAAAGAAGTTTGGTTTACACGTTTCCTAAACCTATACAATACAACAGTCGGGCGCTCTTGTGTGGTGTGCGACATTGAATTGAATTGAATTACGTTAGGGTACGAAATCTTTACATTATTGTCGAGGTAACTGGATTATGTTTTAATGCGTGTGTTCGTTTTGTGAAATATAATTGTATTATCTGCCACGTTTATGTCTGTAAAAATAAAATAATAAAAATAGGTGGTGGGTACACTTCTATGTTTCCGTGAGGAAGTACGCCAAAGCGACAATTTCTTAACTCTAAACGTGTTTTTACCGTTGCGCCAGCCCGGCCCATCATAGAAGTTTTGCGAATTTTTTTATTTTGACACTGCCATCATAAAATTTTGGATTTAACCGTTAAACTAATATCATGCAAATTCTAATTTTAATCATGCTAATTGCATGCTAAATATTGATGCAAAAATTTCCCAATATTTCAAAATGGGCCGGGCTGGTGCAACGTACGTCACAAATGGTATCCATTTCGGACGACGGTCGGCAGTTGATCGCTTGGCTTCAACACGGTACAGGCACTATTTTTTTCTGGTGTCGTAACATATTTCAATTATTTCAATTTGGGTACATGTAGTCTTTAGTAAATACTGTATAATACGAAGATGTGTAACTACTCATTTGTGTGTATGTAAAGTATAAGATTTGTATAAGTTAATGAATTGAACATGTATTATAACTAAAACCGTCATCATGCGAAGGCGTGTTCGAACTATAAGCAATAGAAATCGAACAACGCCGCGTAGTTGTGAAACGGAACTTACTACGATAATATTTTAGTGGAATAATCATGAGATTATTATTTCATTGATTATTTTACAAATTTGACTTAACGCAGTCAGCTTTCGCATATTTGAATTATCATACCTAAAGGTACTTATGTTGGCATACCCCTATAATGCCACATAAAGTTTGGTACTGGTAATATAATATGCTGTGTATGGCTTATTTAATTCTTAACAAACATTTGTATACTTTTTAAATTGTAATACCTAAACGTGGTATATATTTTTAGGGATATTGAGTTCCCTCCAAACGTTGTGTAGATTTTGAATATCGAACATGTAAAAATATACCAATCGCATAATATTGTACCGGATCGCTTTACCTGCACACACGATTCGAACAAAAACTGACGATGCTGCATATGCTAGCATACAATAGTTGGGATTGTATTATGTCCGTTGAAAATGCAAATTATACAATCAAGTAGCTTGTTGGCCAGTGGTTGGGCAACTAAACAAGATACACGAAAGCGGTCGTAGCTATGTAAATTTTCCATCAGACCATGGTATGTGAAAACGTATGTATTTTATACGATATATGGTGTACAAAAAAAAAAAATGTAAGAAAAATAATATAATAATTACAATGAGTAAAAGAAAATACAAATAGCTTTTGTACGAAAACGGTTTTCATATTTTTTAAATATTTTTCAGTGAATTCCGAGAATTGACACACGTAGCATAATAGTGCTACTTGCAAGACTGTTCGCTAGACGAGATTGTAAGCAGTTCACGTGTCCAAATTAAAAATCACGATTGAGATAGCTCTTTGGTCCTTATCAATATTGTTTTTCATCACTCATAATTTGGTTGACCTTTGTTAGGTGATTATAGCATGTAGTGAAATCATTAAAATCTATAAATAGTTATGAAACGTAAATTAGTTATAAATGATAGTAAAATAGTAAAAAACATGTATAAATTAATAATATAATAATTACAATATTAGGTAGGTACTTTAAAATGTCCTCTATATTTTAATAGTATTTATTTAATAATATTGACTTAATTGAGAAAAAATTGAATGTATGTCTATTTTTGGAAGTTAAACTGAAAATTTAATTGTATGATGATAAATTATGCTCAAAATAAAAAAAAAAGTGTTACGTACATTTTTTTAATTATATAAGTTATAAGTTTATAACTAAGAAAAGTAAACTTTTTATTTACATATTATGTTTTCACACCTTTTAGTTTAAGAAACTTTATAATTTTATCAACAATAGTAGGTAGCTATACTTTCTCAAACCATATTATTTTAAGTAGCTGGAAAAATAAGAGCCAATAGTAACCATAAAGAAACTTTAATGGATCGTGTTCACATGTGAGTATGTAACTATATAAGTGCTAAAACTTGTTACTGCAAGTCAAACTCTGATGTTTTTTTACCTTCTACTATGACATATTTTTTTTTATCTTCCCGACCTAATGTAAAATTGTGTACTTATATATAGATAACATTACTCAATGTACTTCAAGTGAATATTGACTACGTAACATCAACTTACGGACAAAGTCACGGTGAAAAACCTTAACATAAACAACACGCATACGTACATATAGAACCACTCAACCACTATAACAATTTATCCTTTCAATAAATACCTATACCATTGACTGATGAAAATTTACATTGCATATATTTCTCCTCTGTTTGACTGTGATTGGAGTAGGCATTAGCTCCTTGAAATTCCTGGTAATTCCCAGAGGGTTACGGGAACGGAGTCGTTCCCGGTAATATAAAAGACGAAAACGGCTATTTTCATGAACAATTTTTTTTCTAACAAATATGAAATTTAATATTAATAGCTAGTTGGTTAGAGTCGGTCATTTTCTAAGGCGCAAGAGTTAGGCAAATTATGTAACAGGTACATACGGGCCATGTCAATGTGTGAGAGTGTATCTGAACATAAGTGTGTGTACACTGTACGCTACACACCACAGCTTGATTTCGCACTCGCAGGCCTTATACCTATCTAAAATATAACTACTAAAATAATTATTTGTAAAATGTCATCAGCAACGTAGATTTTGATTTTATAAATTTAACTATGTAGCATCATGCATTTGTAACTATAATAATTAAATAATATTAACTGTTTTTTTTTTTTTAAATATTGAAACTTTATAATCAAATTAATTTAAATAATCACTTGAAATTTATTCAAATAATAAATACAAACTAAGGGTTGATACTACTGAATACAATGTACAAATAATTTAAATTACAATACAATAGTTACAACAATGAATTATTATTGTTTCTGATTAAGTTTCCCAAATTTAATATTATTTTATTTTATATTAACCATAATAATTTATATACTATTGTTAATATTTATAAAAGAATCTTCAACCGATTAAAAATCCAATATTAAGCAATAGCTACATTAAAGTCGTATTATATACTGCCATTTATTGTCAGGAAAATAAATATATTTTATTTTGGACGACTAACATAATATAAAACTAGATAGCGCTTCAAATATATTAATAAATATAATGTACACATACTATTTGCTGTTTTATACATCGGAGTCTAGAGGTGTTGGTTTGGTACAACTTGTTTTGTCCTCCTTTACTGCAGTATGCAGACTTTTGAGTGATAATTTCAAACCGTGTGCCGACATTTGAAGTTATAAAACTTAATAATTTTATTTTTTTAAATATATAATATAGGTATCACATCATAAAATTTGTTTAATGTTACAGTAGTAAGCTTTCGTTTTTCTTTGTATTCATACAATTTTAGTCTGTGTAGTAAAAAAAATAAACAGTTATTGATTATAATATACTTAATGCACTATACACTACATATACCTAATATAAACAGTAAACAACATTTGATTAACGTTTTAATTTTCGTGATTATCGTTGAAAATTGTTATTTAAAATTATTTTATAAATATTTTTTTGTCATTTTCATTTTTCAATGATGTATTAAAAAGTGTTTTGTATTGCGTTATGCCATTATATATATTATAGGTACAACCCAAGATAATATTTGTTAAACCAAACATAACTTAATTCATTGTACTACAGTATTTAAATGAATGCCAGGTGTGTCTTGTATCGCAATATTTTGCATTGTAGTTACTTATGAATTACTTATTATTTATGAGTTGGATTTTGGAATGTGTAAAGGTAGGTAATAGGTATAGTGTATAGATTTTATACCAATAACAGTAAATATTATCGCTATAATTTGTTGGTATTAATATATTTTAACCGATTATAGGCATATAATATACTAAAAGCTGTAAATTAATCTATTATTACCCCATGGTCCATTATCGTTATATTCCACGTGTGCTTTAATTTAAAATTAGTAAGTTATTTGTTTGTTTAACTTATTATTATCATTATGATTCGTTGTTATGTTTACCTGATCATGTTCGTTGGATAATATTCTAAACACAACTGTTTTAATAGTTTGCTGTGACGGTCCAGCTTACTTTGGTATCAGGAAGGGGGAAATGGTTTTTCAAGAGTGTTGGTTGAAACTTGGAACTAAAGAGAGATTGAGGGAATGATTAAAACGGAACCCGGAAAGCGAGTATAGCGGCGATACAATTGTACAGCGACTGCTATCCGGTTATCCGGTCAGGTTCTATACGATTATTATATGATGTTTATTATACAATATTGTACAAACGGTACTTAACAAAATGCTTAGTGACTTGTATTACATTTATTGATTTTGTAGGCCGATGGTGGGCTTGTGAATAAAAATAAAATTGCTTTATAAAATTTTCTTTGTAACGTCATTATATATCGCTTCGGATGACGTATACCAGCAGTGTTAAGTGTGTCATACGAGTTGCCTCTTAATAATGAGTGTTGATTACATATTGAATACGACTGCCAGTCATTAGGGCATATATACGTGTAATGGCGAAATGCGAGGGCAAGAGAAAAATTCAAACAGTTTTTTATTTACATGTAATTTACATGCACCCTTTTATGAGGTGAATATATTACTTCTACTTTTTATGTAAGAACTAGATGTTCATTATATAGTGCTTTTAAATACTTCTTATTCTCTATGATTTCATACTGATTGAAAAATATATTTATTCTTTTAATAAAACAATAATATTGATAAATAAAAAACTACAGTTTTCACAATACACTACTATAGTGTCAATCACCTACAATAATTAAATCAGACAATTGCAACGAGTCATTTATATTAATTTATTAGTGTATGCGTTCTAAAATATTGAAAATGGATACTTTAATCATTAAATCAAAATTAATCCCGATTAAAATTGGAAAATTGTATGAGTTTGTTTGAACGTATTATTATATTCTTAACTTAATAATGCCATCTATATTCTATATAATATATTTCCTTTGTATAGAGTGGTTAAGAATTAATTCTTAAATATAATCACCATATATTATTTATGTATTTATGCTCAGGTATGTATTCTAAATTTTCAGTGAAGCTCCTTGTCTTCCTATCCTAAACTTTTCATGAATCCCAACACTAGTTCTATACCATTGCCTGTTATAGATGTATGGCTATTTTTACATTTTCGAGGATTAAAGAAAAATATTAATTGTGATGAACTACCAATTAAGACATAATTTTAAATAAGTTTTTGTGATATTATTGGTAACATAAGTGAATTATAAATATAATATACCTGTTTAATTGTAACAATAATAATGTGTATATTGCCTTGTCTTAGGTGTAAAAACATAATATTATACCTAATATAATAATAAACTAATAAGATGGTATTACAATCTAAGGAAATGGAATCTTACAAATCAAATTTACTTCTGAAGAATTGTTAATGCAAATGAATATAGTTTAGATTTGAGGAAATATGATTCTTTTTTCTAATGAGATATTATTTAATAACAACTAATCATATAAATACGTGCCGATTGCTTATTTATCACAATTATACCTACTAGGTACAACTATCTACGGAAGAAAATAATGTATACCTACCATACATTTGTTGACAGATAATAAGTAGCTTGGCAGACCGGTTTACAAAATATATTAAAAATTTATTAATAATTTAACTATAGTTCTATACACGAAAGACATAATATTGTGTTGATAAATGATAATACTCGTATAATTTATTATTAGTCATCGGCCAATAACAGGAAACGTGTAATTTTTTACTAAATAACTTAGTTATGTACTATGTGATATGAAGTTATTATACTTTGTTCTTTATGAAAAGTTATCAAGTCAAGCTTAGAAAAATGAAGTATTATACTGTTAAATACGTATCACATAAGTCAAGTATCATAATTATAGCATAATTTATAAAGTATATTGTACAGACTTGTTAAAATAAAATAAAAATCGCGTGTTCTCGTCACAGGAAGGTCTATCTGATCTAAAAATAAATGTTAATTATACACATCAAATTTTCCTTTTTAAACATCCTATGAAATATGTTAGAAAAAATATGCAAATTACAATAAACGCTCTTATATAATATATAACAAAATAAACTAAAAATATTTTTGTAGATATTAAAAACTTAAGTATAATTTTATTGTAACAACAAAAATTATTTTTTGAAAAAAAGAAAAAAGTATTTTGGCTCTTTTTGACCTATTTATGGACGTTTATTTTTCGACTTTTGTTTCCATTTTTATGTATGATTGCGTCATTTATGTTTGTTTGTCTTGAAAATGTAATATCAACTTCTGTATAAGTTATTCTTACAGCAAGTAAAAAAAAATCAAAATGACTTATTCTTAATTTTATTTTTGTCGTTTGAAGTTAAAATGTTAACAACATTTATCAATATCACAAGAATTCACAAATTACCTACAATGTAAGAACCTAGCTAAAAATACATAAAATTTTCAAGTATATAAACACTAATTAATTTTTTTTTTTTAGATATTTGAATTGCATTAACAATTTTTTTAGTAACAAACAAATTTTTAATTAAAAAAAATATTGACCAGATGATAGACTTGACACTTTTTATTATCATTAAATATATTATTGTTTCCTATACATAATGAAATTCTCAAAATGTTTAGATTGCTTTTAAACTATTTGTACCACTAAACCTATTCACGTCGTTCTACGGTACCAACCTATGTTATTGTTGGTATTTACTTATAAAATAATAACAAAGTATGATATAATATTTTAATAACTATTATATAATCGAAGTACAGACGAATACAAATATTGAAGAAAGTCAATATTCAAGTTTATTGTTTCTTTAGGGCTTCGGAATGTACATTCCAGTCGCGGATAGATCTGCAACGAAATAAGGGCATTCTAGGAAAACGCGTTTTATTGTGATGTATTCCCTTGTACATTGGTTTAAGTGTATTCCACACAGTTTTCATTTCAGAATTTGTCGTAAATGACTGAATAACTAATTATTTTTACACCATTTAAAACGTTGGTATGTGTATGCGTATTTAATATTATATATTTTATATACATCCATATTATGTTTATGTACAATATTATGGCACTAAATAAATACCGATAACATAGTGTTCTATCTATACTATCAACTCAATTTAGAACGTCAACAATACTCATTCAATACAAACAAACAAATGTGCAGGTATTTTGGAAATTAAATTTTTCACCATCAGTTAAAAGATTAGCGATTATATAAATATTGTTTTATTTAAACTCACTTTCCAACAGCCATATATGCGCATATTAATGTCCAAATATTATAATAAATAATAACAATATAACATATGAACGTAAAATATGGTGGAGCGCCACGCAGTGCTCGTGGACGTTTATGTACGTATAACTGTGATGTTCATAAATCCATTATAATATATTTGCGACTGTAGCGTGACCCCAAATCCCAATCGATTTCGGAAATGAAACAACGAGGTCCCGAAATAGAGGAAACGTTGACGGAAACGATTACAGGCTCCAAATCCGGAATAGCGGAGGCACAGATTTAAATCACGAAAAAATAAATATGTGTGCATGTGTATAAAAGGTGGATCGAATTAATGACGGAAGCAGTTTGTGTTGCCGAATACCATGTGAATGCGTCAACGGTTAAATCCAAAATGTAGTAATAATAACCATATCACGTGCAAACCATTTATCTTGTTGTTCGCATGAATCGGCTGTCCTTATATTGGCTTGCATCGCATAATGGTTTTGTTAAACGTCGAATATACTATTATTAAATTATGTAATAATAATAATAATAATAATAATAATATTGTGTATAATACCAAAGGTAATCGATTATACTTTTTTTTATTAAAATATAAAATGTGTACCCGCCCACCCATGTAATACAGTTCTGGTGGAATAAGTAATAACTTGGATAGGTTGACATCTAGTTTTTTATTGCACGACATGTTTGACGTGAAGAGGAAATCACTCATTGGCGGCAAGTCAGTTTTTAGTAAATCACGGTTTCCCATTTGCGTTTGAGTTGGCGTGGTTGGCGTTCGGGGATATAGAAGGAGACCACGGTTTTTTTTTCACTCGAGGGTTAGTCTTGGAGATCATTTATGAATAAAAGCGATTTTAGAGTAATTTTTGAGATTGTTATGATTAAAAAAAAAAAATTGCACATTGCTGCATTAGTGAAAAACCAAGAAGCACCAGTAATAACACAAATCAAGAGGATTTTTTTAAAAGTATTTTTAATGTCTCATGAATATTAATACCCATCTTACTGGTTTTATTTACGTTTCATACAATATGTTATACCATAATAAAAGTTAAATCTAAATTTATTTATTTATAATTGTACCTAAATAGTAATAGGTACCGGATGGTTGACATAGTGCTGATACTACACGTCTTGTGCACAAAGTGTGAAGTAAACTATTTCACTAAAATAATAAAATAACGATTCAAGTAATCGCCAATCGGGTCACATCGGTTATTCATATTATAATGTTTAATTTTGGTCGAGGGAAGGTCATGTTGGTAAATTTCCAAAAGTTCCCTTTCCATGTAAACGACCAACGTGATACTAACCGTATTTGTGTTTTTGATGTGTTTCTGCCTCTCGTTTAAAGGGTCATAAACAGATATACCTATAGGGTATAGACCTGCATTTTCTATCTCTATTTGTGGATATGACATCCTTATCGTTAAATAGTTTGAATACATTTGCAATAATCAGTTAAAATATGATTCGTTTCGAATCATTACGATTTAAATAATTATTTGTTGGCTACAACTTAGTAGTATTTTATTTTTATTGTTTTTTGAAGAATATGGTATCATAAATATAATATACTATACAATTAACTAGCTTTTGTCTATTAATATAGTATGTACCACTGTATATTATGAGAGTATGATATCGCATATAGACTATCGTATTTTCCTAAATAAATGAGACTTATAGATATAATATTAAAATACTAATGAAATAATATAACGAATAATATCACATACGAAATCAAATAGCTTAAAAATATTTTTCAGTTGCCTTAGGCATATTATATGAGTTTTCTTCCCATTATTTATGATCATATTAAAATATGTTATTTCATGAATATGGTGGGTAGGACATAATATTTGTTAATCTTGTAATACTTTATTTGTATATTGAATTATTTTGAAATATAATTTTATCAGATGATTTGTTATTAATTAATGGTTTACATTCAAACATATAAGCTCATAACAATAAATATTTTGTTGAAGTAATAAAATTAATTGTAATTTCATGACATTATATTTTTTTCACAACATTTGACAGAACCCAATCCATTGAACAAATTACAATTTTTGAACAAAAATACACATTATTATAGTAGTAGTTGTACTAAATTTGGATTAATATTATTTTTAATGAATTAAACACTTGTACTTATGATAATTTAGGAAAAATACCTGTTATTACAATATAGAATAAAACATTATAATTCTTTTTTATATACGTTTTCATTAAAATCGGTTATATTTGATCGAGTTTAGTGCACAGTTTAAGAATGTTTTCTGTCTATATCCATCAATAATTTGGTTTGATACTGGAAATATCTCACATCCACATTTACCGTCGTAATCATATTATGTACCTATCAAGCTGTTCTATGACAATATACATTTGTCAACATATGATTTGAATATCTGTATTTAATATGACTTAAGATATTCGTACCGAGTGAAAACACAATATCATTGTATATTATGTAGGAGCTTTAGCAGATTAATTTGATTATAAGTGTTGAGAATGAAAGTTTAAAAAATATCCTTTGGTCGGTGAATAAAATATGGTAACATTATTATTTTTCTTACTTCAAATATTTAAATATTGTACCATAATACCATATACAAATTAAAAGGAGGATATGACTATTAATACGCAATTTTTAATTTGTAGATACCTGAGTCACCTACTGGCAACTGGCTACTACCAAAGTTTAAGTTTAATTTGTTTTGTATTGTTTTGTTGGTAAAACTATTACAATACAGTTTATCTGCATTATTTTTTCCAAAAGTAAAAGCATTTTTTTTCCCTGCTTTTTTGAAATATAATTTACAATTATGGTTATTTATATTTGTTCAAGTACATATTTTTATTTTTAATAATGTGGTTAGGTTTAGTATTTTAATATTTTAGTAAGTTGTTGTACTAAGTAATAACACCTATAGGTAATAGTTTGGTATTAAAGTATTAAGTCATGGTATACTAGTCAGATATTATTATTTTAGTATGCAAATAAAAATAAACCTTAAATTTTAAGTAAATTGCGTTGAATAAAATACACTCTACAGATACATAATTAGTCAAATAATCATATACAACCACATCCAGTATCTCAATAATTCCCTCACGATTTGAAAACATTTTTGAAACTTTAAATTGCTTCTTCTGAAACCTAGACGTTTTCGACTTAAGTCCTCTGTACAAAGCATCAAAAATATTGTGCTGTACAATAAAGTTAAAGAGTATAAAATAGAAATCTACACTTAGCGATAGGTCTAATATTTTTCGTACCTAAGATGAATTATTATTTAAAATGTTCATCGTGTGATAATGACAATATGAAATATAAAACTAGAAAATAATACGAATAACTTTCTGATGAACTAATCATATTTTAACGAAATATAAAAGCACGTTCTAGTTAAAATGAAAAATTCTATAAAGGACCAATTATGTAAATCAAATGAATGATTATACTGAATTTTTTATTTGATGTGGGAGCCCAAATATACATATGTTTTTTAAATTTAAATTTACCTTTTATGCCAACCTAACCTTTAATATGACGTATATGTACAGATGGAAGAAATCAGCGAACTGTTTTTTAAAGATCTATGACCTATGTCGTTCGAGCGGAGTACCTTAAGCACATGACATTTCAGCGTCATTTGAGATTCAAACATTTGAATTTGAATTTTTTTTTAAATTTCCTCTTAAATTAATATTATTTTTTGAGTTATAATGATTATTTTACTTTAAGATTAAATCGTATATTTCTTTTGTAAGTAGTAGGAACCTGTTATATTTTTGCGTTTATTGTTTTTTTCCAAATATTGCTAAATGTGCTAAGCCTAACCTAACCTTATACTCATTATCAAAAATAGTTTCTCAATTATTCGACCAGTTAGTAATAGTTAGTATTGTCTAATATACATATATGCTGTTTTTTGTTTTACTAAAATATAAAAACTGTGTTCAGAGATACTTACGTTACATTATTGTGACCAAACTTGCAGCCACTATCATTCTGAGCGCCCTTCAAATTTCAGAAAAATGTACAGTTTACTTTATAATACTTAATGGGCACAAACGGATTTAAAAAAAAACTGTCGTCATGGACGACAAAAACTACAATCTTTTATAACACCTAATTTACAAACAATAGTATAATAGTGTTTATAGTACGTATTCTCCTAACATAAAATAACAAAATAACTGTTCATCAAAAATAATTCCTTTTGGTTAGTGTTTACATAAGTAGCTTTGTGTGTCATAAAAATGTATTTTAATATAATAATTATAAACAATTAGGTACTTATGCATACCATTTAAATTAATTGTAACTTAAACAATTTTAACTTTATTTATTAATCCAGATTCTAAGGTTATTTTAATTTTACCATATTCTATGCACTATCACCTATATAATGACTATAATGAAAAATAATTCAAAATATTTTCGAAACCTTACCTTGGAATTTTTATTTTTATTTTTATGACAACTTTTGAGATTCATTATTAAGATACTGGTTACCTACTATAATAGTCGAATAAATAGTTATAAATAATCATAATATACTGAAAGTCTGTATGAATTAAGGAGAGTGAGAACACCCAATCCTAAGAGTAATTTTCAGGTTTACAGTATACTATATATATAGGTAGCTATAATATGCTTTATAAAATGTGGTATTTTTATTTAGTGTAGGAGCATTTTAAACTAGTTTCATTAAGTTCGTGGTTCATTGCAGGTGTACCATAAAAAGTAACTCGAATTTAAAGAAATTTTTACTCGACGTTAGTCACAATATTATGACTAACCTACCGGTAAAGTTCTAAGCCTTAGAGCTGCAGTTCACAGTCCATGGAACCTTTATAATAATAATAACAAACAAAAATACATGGTAAAAAAATGTGTTCACCAGATCAGAAACAAACATAGAAAAACCATTGAATATAATTATAATAATAAGAAACTGACCTATCTCGTTACCAGGAACAAGCCTTAGTCGTTTCATATACTATATACCTAGTGATGGGTGGCGTAAAATAATATATTTATTTATTTCGTATATTTCTTTCTTCGTCTTACATATAGTTACATGCCCTTACCACACTAGTTAACTACTATATGTGCTTCAAAAACAATACGTGTGATGATACTAACTGACTGGGAAAAATAATGAGCTTTGGCATTAAAGCAGAATATATACGAGCAGTAACCACGATGGGCGAGTTTTTACCTGCAAACAAGATGGACCGTCCATATGGCTCCTTGGGGACTGCACAGTACCAGCTAGAACACCATGCAGACCGATCTTCAATCACTGCTAAACCGGAATTAATTTACATTTGTTATGACGACGGGCAAAGCTATATTATCCTTCTGTAATATATGTTGGGTCTGTAGACATTTTTTCCTTTATGATTGAGAAAAAAATAACAGTAAAAACTAAAAGGGTAATAAATTGGTTATTTTTTTATTTTTATTTTGCTTTTCAAATTTTCACCACATTACACTTTTTTGACTGTGTGAAAAAATTATAACGTGTACAATGAATTAGGTAATATGTAATTTTTAAAAATTAAAATACATTTGTTACAATTCAGAAACATGATAATCTTTTTTTTTAATATTTAATAGTATTTGTAGTAATTTTTCTCTCTAATAGTTCCTATTTGCGTTGCTGTTGTATTACTATTCTCACAAGTAAAATACAAATAAAAATTTACTTATAAAAAGAAATGTATAAATAATTAAATCAATCTCGTTATTTAAAAATACACTTTAAATATATTTTATTAAATCCATAATTTTTAAATATCAAAAAATATTCTTGGAAATATTTAAGCACTTAACAATTATGTGATAAGTTTATTTATTGTTAATAAATTATTTGATTTTAATTTTAAAAGCATCTTTAAAATCGAAAATATTAATTTCCATTTTCATACAAAAAGTTGATTGATTATTAAATAAAAGAAAAATAATGCTATGTATAAATATCGGTTGTTTTCAAGAGTACAGCCATTAAAAATTTGTTAAGACGAATCGAAGTAAAAGTTTATGAAGTCATTCAAAAATACCGATGTTATACAGTTAAAAAAGGAAAAATGTACTATTAGTCTGGCCTTGACAGAAAATGAAAAACTACAAACATGTTTAGCTGATAAGATAACAATGTCCTCTTGAGAAACATAACATGTGAGAAAATAACTACAGGATAATATGCCGGTGAAACAAGGTGAGAGATGCGGGGAGACCGGATGAAGAGAATCCGGTTAACCGGAACAAGCTGCTGGTACCGATTTATTTTTATTATACACACTTATATTTTGTACTGACTCCGTTACCGATGAGAAAACCCTTACCCAGTCCAAGGTTTTTGAAAGGACTCGATTGCGTGTGGCACAAATGGCCCCGGGTGCTACTTCCTCCCCTTAGCCATTTGTGGATATAATGGTCTGTAACAAGGATAGAGGTATGGGAAACTGAATGGTTTTTGACCTATCCTGTATGATTAATTATTTACGGCTGGGGTCGTCGTCTATCACCTAGGAAGGCCACTTCGATAAGACACGGCCGGACGTGATGAAAAACAAAATTCATAACCGTTTTTGCCCCGGGGCTGTTCAATAATGAAAACATTGAAAACCCATACCATTAGCTTATATTTTTGCACGTGAATAAATAAAACGCTAACGGACAATTTATTACTTGGTTGGGTTTACAGCTGAATCGGTGGCCACTTTTTTTTTTTAAATCGCATTTTATCTATAGCAACCGGAATGTGAGTCGGGTTGTTATTATACCTAGGTAGTTTAATTTTTAAAAATACACAGACGATCAGTGGGTGTCATTTAGAGATATAAATTATATGACCAGTCATTTATGGTAATATACTTCGATTATGTATCAAAGTAAAAGCATAATATATTTTTAATCGATACAGTAAAAAAAACAAATGAGATAGTACGTTAATATTATAATAATATGACGAAAATGAATAAAATAAATAAACTTATTTTAAAATAACTAATCATTCATTTATTATTAATTTGTAACTAATTTACTATTGTTTATCTAAATATAAAATAACCCATGTGGCTAAATATAAATATACATTCAGGACAGGTCTCAAGTATTATTTTTCTTAAAGATCTGCATTTATTGTTCAAAAATGATATTTATTAAGTCATAATATAGTCGGTACCTACATTCATTAATAAGTAAAGTGATCTAATTGTAACATACATTTGTACCTGGAGGTTTCAAGTTGTAAAAATTTTAATGCAACTAATAATTTATTGTATCAATATATGTGTTCATTAAACTTTATATAATATACATTTTACATCCAGGTAATAAAAAGTGAATCATTGAATTTGTTGCGAATATGTTTAAAATACAATTAATGTTTAATAGACAATAAATCAAATCAACAATAATGATGAAAATGAAAATTTACTAGTTTTGTACTATAATTATAATATTTATGTATATACCTAAATGGGCATTTAGTTTTGTCAAATATTCGAAGTAATCCCTAATTATTAGGTAAATAATTAAAATTGACATACCCATCATAATGTACAGAGCCTACAGAATTTGATTAAAAGCATGAAATTCAAAATAAATTATGAATAAGTACTTAATAAATATGATGAATGAAATAATTTTAATGTACTCCGTTATTATTTTTTACTATAAATTACACGAGTCTAATTATTGTTCTATCATGATTTGTTTTTAATAATTGTTTGTTCAATAATAAAATAGACAATAATGTCATTTCATTTTAATTATAATATGTAGTTGAATAGTTCAAAAATTAAATTTAATACTCGAGTGAAGAACACCTAACAGGTACTTTTTACCACTAAAATCCATTATACACCGATTAAACAAGAAAATAATTTTGGTTTTTTTTTCATCTTACAAAGTTACAACTTATGAGAAAAAATAATTCTAAATCTCTTTTCTATTTCAAATCAATAATTGATGTTCCTAAATTTTATTTTAAATATTTATTCTAAAAAAACGGAAACTCCATAATTTATTATGAAGATGAAATTAATTATACGATTATGTGTATATTTATATCAATCATTTTCTCTATTTCAAGTCCTTTGTTCTTTCATTTTAAATTGTATACTAGAATATACTGCCAAAAAGTCCAAAGTAAAGTCCGGTACATATTACTATAAGGAAGTGGGAAAATATTATATGATGCACAATCAAACTTCCAATTGGTATTAGTATAAATTGTAACTATATGATTTAACTAACGAAATTAATAAATAATCTTGTATGTATCAATATCGGCAAAATATTCGCAAAATATATCGGTTAAATATATTATTTCAAATATTATTATACACACATATTACATAGGTATATACCGGAATTTTTTTTAAATAGGTGTATTATTTTTTTGACGATAGTTAATTAAACTGATAAGTCATAATAATATTAGATGAACATTATAACTATTATATTTTTTTTTAAGATTGTTTTACATATATTATAATATGTGAGAGATTTTTTTTAGTTAAGATGGTTAGTACTTAACTAAATCGAGAAAACGTTATGATATACTATGTATTTTTTATATGATTTTTAATGATCCTAAATACCTATAGTTATAACCATTGATTTTTTTTTTAAATTAATCATTTTAAATATTGTTATATATATATACCGGACTTTCTTAAATCGACTTTTTATACTTCAGACATTTTTAACTCTGTACTTTTTTACTGCGATAACATAACATGGACCGAACATACTAAAATCAAATATTTCAATTACTGTATAAAATGTTTGAGGAAAACACTAAAATGTAATGTTTATTTAATGATTATTAAAAAAATAATTGTTGTTATATATTACACAATACTGTATTATTTTATTATAGCTGCATTTTTCATACGTCTTATCATCTTATTTGGACATTTTAATGCCAAATCTAGTTGTGTATAAGTTACACACTAGTTCGGTGTTATTGATCAAATCGATATTGTAATAATATTACGCACGTAATATTTGATTTAATTTATATTTGATATTACGATTTGAAAATACATTCGTATAAATTGTTGTTTAGGTACTTAGGTACTTAAAATTTGAAAAATGCAAACAGTAATATGTAACCCGAGCCTTACGGCTTACGCCATTATAGAACAGTTTTTCAATCGCAATGATTTATACAACACTATTCTATAGAAAGGTGAGCGAAGCGAAACGTGACTAAATCTCACATAATCGTAGTATTTTATTGACTTTTAATTTGTTATTTTAATTCTGCTTAATGATATGTTTGTAAAGTAAACCGATGGTGTAGAATTTTGTCTCACGGGATCCTTTGTATTATTAAACATATACATGGGGTCGTGTGTATATTTTAGTCCATTTAAATTAGTTATAAAGATATATTATGTACAGTGTACACAGTACCATCGCAAAAATAAACACAAAAATGTTTTACCTACCTAACATAAAATCAATGAATATTAATTTTCAATAAAAAAAAAAATAATAAAAATACCATAGATACCTATATATTTCTATATTTTGTAATTTTAATACTGTGAAGGTTTTGACGTTGAATTAATTAAAACAATATACTATCAATAATTTTACTATGTTGATTATAATTTGATAGGTTAAATAAACTTAGATGATGTATTAATTTGAACACAAAATAAGTTGGTTCATAATATAGTAATACATCTATTATAATAGGAGAGTTGCGACTTGCTATACAATAAACATTATTTTGAGATTTGATATTGCTGAAACTACATTGAAATTTTGGTTTCTAAGAAAATAATAAGTCTATTGTAAAATATATAACTTTATTTCCATTTGTAATAACAGTGTATGTTGTTTTTTTTTAGTTTTTGTGCATGGAATAGTTTACCTACAACAATAATATATAATTCACAAATTCTAAAATTGAATGTGATGTATAGTTCATAGGTAGTTGTATATATATATGTATAATATGAGCATATTATTTGATTCTAAATTAATAAATACAGTTTCCAAAATTACTATTACAATCAAATGTAAAAATCAAATTTTTATTTTTTCCTCAATTAATCGAGCAATAATCAGAAATATTATTTTTCAATTTTCATATTTTGATAAATTGTGAAATTATTCACAGAAGTAGAACCATTGTGTAAGCAAAGATTTTATAAAAAATGTAATTAAATTATACGAAATGAAAGATGTGTAAATATATGATTGCGTTTAATACCTAAAGATAATATTATTACAACGGGAAGCAAGTGTGGGCTGTTTATATTTTGTTGAGCAACTTTAAAGCGTATGCTTATATATCTGTGATAGTTATAATTATATATTTGCATAAATAATAGCAGGATGAGGAGATCGAGAGAACATACTCTTCGAATATGAGAATGATCTTTGAAAAAAGCTAATGATTAAATATAATAATGCCTAGTATGGTATTGAACTGAAATTAAGCAGATTTTAATTTAGATTCATTAAAATCGAGCCTTAATTTTATGTTGATACATTAATTTTGAAAAGTTAATGGGCATTGAAATTAACATTGTTTTAATGATCATATAACAAGAGCTTTCTTAAGTTTAATGATAAAATTAAAGTCACAAATGCATACTAATGAAAAAGACAGAAAGAGTAAATTTAAGTGTATAAATACTGTGTTAAAACTACACACTACATTTAGTGAGTAAATTAAAAGGGTAGATTGAGGCACACAAGAAAAGTATATATTATGTGAACAGTTATTTAACGTCTTCTCAATTTTCGTTTTCATTAGAAATTCGCAATCAAAAATACATCAACTTAACATTTTCGGATATTTGAATAAATCGAGATCTCGTTTAGAGGTTAAACACTCAATACATAAAATATACTAATTGCCTTTTTAGCAAACTAAATATGCGCCTGGAAAGGGACGTAGTTACCTCCACAGTGCTTGGTATTGCTCACGTGTATGGGATGCGGATTAATAGAAAAAAAAAAATACTATTCCGCTATATTTTTTATCAAATTTTATTGTTTGAACAAAATATATAGAAATAAAATTCATAGTATATCAATATCACACGATGCAGATTATCAGACCTTTCTTTGTTGGTCCATGTTTGTCGAGGCGCATTGTTATATTGTAGTATAGAATAAAATCACATGGGATTAGAGTGAATGAGAATACTTACATATGAAGCTTCTTATCAAAATAAGGATAAAACTACGTAAAACGCTGTGAGTGCAGGAGCAGGACAATGATCCGGGGCATATAAAGGGACAACGTGTTAATCTAACTTAAATGTACGGTGGTTGTGATCTTTTTGTAAGATGTCGCGCAGTGTCACAGCTGATGTGTAGGGCGTGTTAATCGATGAAATATAATATTATAATGTAGGTTTAGGACACAGCGAGGCAACTGGTAAGTAAGCTATGGGTATCCACGTATGTTTAATTGCTTGGGGGTCGTTGTGGTTTCTTTTTCTTTATTCTTGGTGTGCCCGAGTATTATTATTCAACTATACTGTTCATATTATGTGTATAATGTGAGTGCGGTAGGTATATATTATAATATAATATAACTTCATCAAAGCTACAACGAGCACATAAACGACTTAAAAATTAAAATGGTGTATCCCATAATCATCAATCCCATAATTGACTCACCTCTCCAAGTTGGAAATGTTTTATTATATTTTAGTCTTTATGCTGTCCCAAATTCGGCGCAATTGCACAAAAAAAACATTTAAACAAAATTCAAATCTTCCATTCTAAAATATTAAGAACAATTAAAAATGCTTCCTGGTTCGTTAGAAACGCCCTTCCCACAGATTTTAAGCTATCTGAAATCAAAACGTACAGCAAAATAATCCAGCAATCAATTTTATTCCATGTACCTGTTAATATGAATATTGATACATAATACCAATTTTTTATGATTTAAACTTTAATATTGGGGAATAAAACTTACATGTTTTAATCTTATATTCTTATAAACTATAACAGTAAGGTTTTCTGAAACGGCCACGTAATCTGTGATTGGGACCGATTGAAATTCAAAAATATCCCGACATATAGACACTAGTTGCTTAATTATACATTCAAAATGTGAGATTCCTTGACTCAGCCACGGAACCCATTAGTGACTGATTGAAATTCGAAGTTGCCTCACAGTTAAGGCTGTTGAAAGCAAGTCATTTTTCGTGCATATAGACCAATAAGCGGGAGAAAAATAAATACACTTCTAGAAGACCAATTTTAATTTTGAAAAAATATTTCAATTTCTTAGCTTCTTGTCTGTGTGTTGTAAGGAATAATTTTTTTTTTAAGTTACAATAAAGTAAAAGTAAATTTTAAAAAGGAAAATTAATTTGGTACCTATTATAAATCCCTCCTGCCCTAGTTGAACAGGCAGTATTTATAATTATTGAATTGTTAAGAAAATGAGTTTTTCGATTTCTTTGTTTTTAACCATAAAATCATTAATTTTATCCACTTTTTTTACTAACTATTAGGAATAGGCATCTTTAATTTTTTTTAAACTTTTTTGAAATTAGCTCATTATTTTGTTTTATTTTTTATTTTTAAGGAGATACTGCATTTGTATCTAGTATTATTGTGTATTAAGGGAAAAATATACTTTTAAAAATGCAGTATCTCCATAGAGAAACTTTTTATCATAAAAGGTATGCATATTTTATGTGAATTAAAATTTAATATGAACGGTATAATACAATATTGTATTCGCAGACTTGGATAAAATACTTTTAATAAGTTTTGGAAAAAGTATTTTAACAGTCTTCTGAATACTTAAATAGTATTCCCAATATTTAAAAAATGTGTGTTTACTGATAAGTGACAGTAATACAAATATAAATAGAACGATAAACACATAGTGGTTGAAATTAGTAACAAGGTATCTGATAAATCTCATTAAACGCTTTTCACAAAAACATTTGGTACATAATATATGGTGTGTGTGACTGTCTAGTCATGACCATTCATTGATAAAAGATAAAGTGTACATACTGCAAATCCGCTTTAGATAAGATTACTAGGTAAATATTCAGTGTTTACATTGAGAAATTATTTTACTAGTAAAATAAGCAGTATATCCATTGAACGTACTGCTTTATTCTCTGGAACATGCTACTTGCATGCACATGTAGACATGTAGTGCGTTTTCCCCTAGTATTTGACAATATTTTGGTCGATACGATATTTTATAATGCATTTTAAAGGCATTTATAGTGGGGTTACGGTGTTTTTCAAAATGAAAGAAATACGTTCTACTAAGAGGGCAGTATTCTAGTTAAGCAATACAACAAATCGAAAATCCATTCCCTACTTAAAAAAGAGAATGAGGAATTCAAATACGATTTTAAAATTAAAAAATCAGGATTTTGGTACTGAGTGCATTTTTTTCCGTTTTCTCGGACTTTCATGTCGATACTTTTTTGATAGCAGAATATTGTGAAGCGTGACTGCGCCTTTGTACGTTGCACATTTCCAAGAATCTTATCTGCAATTTATTGTTCATCTATAATTATATAAAGAGGCAGGTAAACTCACTCACACTAATGATCAGTCGCTGCAAACACGGCCACACATCAATAACGATGGGTGTAAGATAGTGCTTAAATCCAATCCCTTGGAAATGGTTCGCTTTCAATAACCTTAAGAACATGCTTGCGGAATATTAGTACTTTGAATACTACCGTGTGACCATTTAAGAACCGATTGAAATATTCGAAATTGTTCAGATTTTCATACTCTACTTGCTAAATTATATTTCTTACTGCTCAGGATCTCTGACACGACACCGGAACTTGTCAGGGAATGTTTGAAACTTAAGGACACTTTAGTATTAAGAATATTTTCTGAATTTTGACACTTCCGAAACTACCGAGTAACCAATAAAGGACAGAGTGAAATCTGAAAGTATTTAGACATCCATGTAGGTACTGATATTGTACTTAATATTAGATACTAAATTATTGCTGGTAGATATAGTTTGTTCCTTAATTATTTCGAATGCTAAATTGCTAATGCTGTTGTTACTTAACTCAATCTGAGAGCGCTGCGGTGATTATCCTACTTATATAATTCAAATTCACTTACTTAACCATAATAATTCTATATAATAAATACGTGACTATTCGATCTAGATAATGTCATGATAATGAATGCTTATAAGTTATAAGTGTGGATATAATGGGTTTGGCAGTGAAACAAAGAAAAAGTTAATCATATAACCGCAGGTAGCCGATATTCGAACAACCTGGTGAATTTCATATATGTATAAGGGCGCAGGGAAAACGCCGCTTTGCACCGTGAAAAGAGGTAGCACGGGGCAGCATAGATGGTGTGTGTTTAGTTTTATTTGATTTAACGATGAGACAATGTTGTTTTTGGTTAGCTTCTATAAACGGTCGTAGAAACAATATCTCCCACAATTTTGAGGTGCATCTTTCATACGAAACGATTAATCCATGAATTGTGCTCACACGTTCGTATATTAGTGAGTGTATTTTAGAACAGGGTTTGGAAGCTGAGAACGTTTGTTGTGTTCATTAGAACCATGGTGCTCTATAACAAAACGCTTAATCGTAAATGCGGGTGGAATATTAATTGTGGATTGACTATTGTAGGTGCTATAATATAGCAACATAATATTATTATGTATTATTCTATACATAGTGTGATAACATTTAAGTTGATCATATTGACTATTAATTAAAACGCATCAAAATACATCTATAGTATACATTTATAACACAAAATATGTATGAAATAATTTTTGTAAAATAATAATGAAACTACACCGCAAGCTAACCCAACATACATGTAAGTCATTTCGGTTACCTAGTTGATTAATCAGTTATTACAATGATATAGCGATATGTATAATAGCTGCTAAAGAGCTGTATATTTTCGTGAAAATTTGAGAATTTTTTTTTTAGATTTTTAATTATTAATTTTTTCAAAGTTATAAACCATTTGTCAATATTAAACACATAACACTCACCGGAACTATACTATTACAACTATAATACAGTCTGTATATTATCACTATCGTCATTATTATAACAACTATCACCTATCACTTCAGTTTTTGTTATTATTACAACATCTCCACCGGTATTCATATACCTAACTCTTGCACAAACAAAGAAAATAGAAATATTGAAAAATTGAAAAAAATTGAAAAATGTTCAATATTGCTGAAAATGTTAATGAAAAAAAAATGTTCATACGAACATTTTCTAGCTTACTGCTCTAATGGTGTAAAATATACATTGTTAATGTGTATAAAATATTGTATTTAGTGTAATATAGCTTGTTAATATTTCCTTATAACAGCAGTTCCCAACCCATGGGCCGCGGCCCACTCGTGGGCCCCGAACAGCTTGGTACTGGGCCGTGAACCATATAATATTAAATATTATTTATGTGCTTTTTTTATATATACCTTATAATTTATATTTTATAATATTTCTGGTTATAATAATGTTTAAATTATTTAATCAATATCAACTACAGTGTAGGTTAGGTTAGGTAAAATTAACTAGTCTTAATCCAGATATTAACTCTCCCTTGCAGGACAAGAAATGTCAAAAATCACATTAAATTGCTATACTTGTGATTAAGTTGAATAAAGTGTTTTACTTAGTAAAAAATTGATTTTTTAATTCTTTTATTTCTAATAACTACCTTCTGTACATAAATATATATATATATATATGTGCTTACGTATATAGGTGGACCTCAAAGATTTTTTTACAAAATTGGTGGTCTGCACAACTAAAAAGGTTGGGAATCGTTGCATTATAAAAACAATAATACACTGTTATTAACTAAAAATGAACGAACAAGCTTAAACATGTTAAATTAAGTTTATTACTAACTACCTATTTTGCTGTACCCAATGACGTGACGACCAAGTTTGACGTTGTTTAGTGATTTAACTGCACTCTGCAATTGTGGAAACACTCTACTGATGTTATAGTGTTATTGATATTCTACAAGAAATATTTAGTAGGCATGTACCATGTATATACTTTGTTATATCGAGTCATTATTATTGTGCATCATATTTCAATATGTATGTGTAATACTTACATTTGAAAGTATACAATTATAAATACTGCAGTTAACTCATTGTAATTAAATCTATGTAAATAATATTGATGTTTTCGCTTTATTTCCAATTATATTTTATAGGATTTTTTCTACATAAAAATGCATCATTTTAATAAATACAATTTTTTTTTAATGATTAATTTGATAACTTTTTTAAAGGTTTTATTTTTAAGTGATAAGTCTGTAGATATTGTTGTATGAAACGAGTATCATAAATATTTTGTAAAAATAATATTCCTTATTTTTGAGCTTTAATTAAGTACCTATACTTCCAGTTTCAATTTGAAAACGTTGTTAAACTTGAACGATGGATGAATTAAAGAATTCAGAACTTAAATATCAGTAAGTCATAAATTTTAAGATGTGTGTTAAATTAGATTTTTAAGTATGGACTATGGATCAAATACATCAACAGACGGTATAAATCGTAAAATGTTGAATGTATATTTTCTATCGTCCCAATCATTATTGTTGACCTAATTTTAAAAATGCCATTAAAAATAGTTTATTCTGCCTGTATATATTTGTATGCGGTTTCATTTCATTTAATATCATGTTGTTTTAAAATATTTTGTTTTAAACTGTGTTGTATACTAACGATTAGTTATGGATAATGCATATAGAATATCGATGGTCCCGTTTCTTCTGTGTAGGAAAAGGAAATATTATTCATGGCCTGCAGATCGGTCGGATATGGATAAATCCACACATAATATACACCTATAGTATACTAATATAAAGTGAACATAATGTAGGAAGTAGGAACGTATCACAAATTCAATTTATATGGTATTGATGATAAATTTTCTATGATAACACAATGTTTTAAAATCGATTTATTTAATCTTAAATTAGTATGACTTAATTCATTTGATTTTTAGATACTAATTAGAGAAGTAAAAAGTATCTATTCATGTGAAAATATAGTAGGTAGAATTATTGACCAATGTATATACCATTAAACGTAATTTATTCCTAATATTATGTGAATATACATGTCTCTGTGAGTAAATAATATCTATACTAGATAGCTAAAATACTATTTGTTTGTGTCTATACATACATATAATTTATTTTAGTTATTGAAAATGTTTAATAAATAACATGATTTCTATTTAGAGAGTTTTAGAGTCTTAGAAATAAATGTAGGTAATAGCAATTTTATTTTTATTTTTTCTTTCGTGTGGACTAACCCTTTGCGTAACAGTATTTAATTTTAAACTCTTACACCAAGATTGAAATTGTTGACGAATGCATATTGTATCTTAGAGTTCATCTAAAAATTTTCATAATAAAATATTTTAAATTTTAGATTTAAAAAAAAAGCGTAGAAAAAGAAACAATATTTTATAGAAATTGTATACTTACGCCATTAAATTGTATTTATTCAATTCTTGTAATTTGTACCGAAGACGTTAAATTATTGTCAGTATGTCTTATTTACGAATACAAATATTTGACAAAAGTATCTACCTTTATCAGGATTTTAAATTATATGTATAAGGATAGGTCGGTAGGAGGTACCATTTAAACAAATATTAGAAAATACCAAATTAGCACGATACAAGTTAAGACAAATTCGTATGCTTCGAATAAATATTAACTATAGGTGGTTTAAAGACTTAAAACAAAATATAATTCCATACATTGTTTTTGCTCAACATTCAAAAATAAATAAAAAATACCGAAATCTTATCTTATTGATTGCACAAACAAGCTATATTGATTTATTGTATGCAAGTATAACATTAAATATTATTATACTGCATATGCCCTAGGTAAATAAATTATTACCATTTAGTACCTACACATTTACACGAAACTATATTTACATTTACGTACTCGTATTATCAACTTAATCATGTACATATGAGCACGGTTATGGTAGTTTAATTATGCGAATAGTTAATAATAAAAATAAAATCCTACAACCCTTAATGGGTATCCTTTGTCGGCTAATTCTAAAATGTGTTAAGGTAATGTGGAACGCTGCAGATATTTTGTTTACGTTTAATTTACACAAGTAAACATGTGGGCGTGGTTTTGATGCACTTAACATGGACAAAGCCAGCAGATTGCGATGCAAAAAAAAAAAGAAACAATGATTATTAATAAGTACAATTCTGCTCACGTACTTTACGTGTTCGTGTAACACGTCAGTGGTTAGTATATAACGCCGGGATAAAACAATAACAATTTTGAGATTTCATAAAAAAAAAATACAAATTTTGAGGTAATAAACCGATATAATAATAATAATAAACACCCCAGTTCAAAAAATTAAAATTGAAATTACAAGTAGACTATGAACATTCTCAACAAAATATCACACTCCACGTGGCGTGCGGACACACACATTTTAATACAAATATACAAATCGCTTATTTGATCAAAATTAGACTATTCATCGATATACTATACACAACAGCAAGCAAATCAACATTAAAAATAATAGAACCTATACATAATACATACCTACGTATTGTAATAGGCGCATTAAGTCAAGCCCCATTGAAAGCATATATGATATATCCGGCGAACTTCCACTTCACATTCGAAGAATATAGCACTCGCCATGTCTATACGCCGCTCGAGGCTCACGAACCAATGCAGACCCAAACCAAATAGAACACATAAAGCAATTAGCAATAAAATACAAAATTAATTTGAACAACATAATACGAATTGAACACTTCAAAGGGCCACGTGGTCACCAACCATCGATTCAACACCATTTTATTTACGTTTAAAAAAAAACAGAAACTAATGAACTAATATACAAAAAATGAATTGAATGAATACAAGGTAAAATACAATAACTCCTTTACAGATATATAAACAGAAGCATCAAAAGCCGACGCAGGAGTTGGCATTTCCATTACCCAAAAAAAAACCACAGAAATAGTGCAAAACAAAATGAATGATCACTGTCCTATCTATACCACCGAAGACTCTGCTATCCTGGAGGCAGTTAAATATATATCAAACCAAGACAAACAATATTCTCTAATCTTCACCGACTCACTTAGCCTATTAAAAGCCTGAAAAATCGATTTAACCTCAGTAAGGTAATAGTAAAAATAGAAAATTCAATCAACGAGTAAAACGAAAAAATTGCTCTAATATGGATACCAAGACATTTCAAAATCCAGGACAACGAAACAGCAGACGCAGCATCCAAGCAAATAGCACATACAAACCAGACAAAAGTACAAATACAAACTTACACTTATATCAAAAAACAAATAAAAAATATATGTGTCGAAATGGGATAGAATTCGGAAAAAACAAAATCAAAAACTTAGCGAAGTAAAAAGAACAACCTTTAAGTGGCCCACAAATCCAAACAGAAAATACGCAGCAGTCTTAAATAGATTAAGAATAGGCCACACAAGACTTATTCACGGCTTTAAAGGAGCTCCATGTCCCCGACCCCCCCACTTTGGAATTTCGGAATAAAATTAACTCCATTCGTTTGT
>NW_019102519.1:0-2517 GCF_001856785.1 Myzus persicae | reverse complement strand
CGAGTAGGAAATATTTTCATTTTTCAATTTATTTTCAGTATCCATTAACTTAAATTATAGGTAAGTTTTTTAATAAAATGTTTTTGAAGTAAAGATAAAGATCTCTTTCTTCTTAAAATAGTTATTAATATATTATTACCTACCTAAATATTATGCAACTCGATTTTATAATTAATAACTATTCAGTTTTGACAAATTTTGACATACTCTTACTATAAAAAAGCTTAAAAAAATGTGGCAAAGTATTTTTGATGTATTAACTTCTGTCCAAAAAACTAATGCACAAACTTCAAACTTTAATTGATTTTTAATTTTTCGTTACTTATAGAAACAAAAATGTGATTAACAAAAATCAAAAAACAAAAAAATCAAATCATTTCAAAAGTCAAAAAACCTAAAAATATGTTTATAACATTATAGTTGGTATAAAAACCGTTAACAAAAAACATATTTGGTGAAAATTTAAAGTCTCTTTGGTTGATTATCAATGTATTAATTTCTGCATTACAAAAAAAAAATTATAGCTAAAATCTAAAATATATTGTTAAATTTCATGTACTTGAGTTTCCTTTTTTAAATTAAATCTAATGAATAAATAAATAGAATAATAAATCTTTATTTAACCTAGGGTGATCCATTTGACACTAGACACTTTTTACTTAAAAAAATATAAGCATTTTTGAAAATATATTTCTTACATAATTATTTTAAATCACTAAAAATATATATATTATTATAATTATTATAAAATTATTATTAAATTGTTATTATTTTTTGATTTTTAGATTTGTTAACTTTTTTCCACAACAACACGCATTTTAAATTCTTTTATTTCAAAGTAGAATAATTTTTTAAGTATTTCGAAGTTTAATAATTGAATTTTGGACGAGCAGTAATTTATGAGATATAACTTTATAATAATTTACAGTTTTGATGAGCAGAGTGGAATGGTACAATGTTACCCTGCAAAATATTGGTCTACTACTCCACTCACCTAAACTTAAAATACTTTGGTAACTAACAATCTACTTGTTTAAAATATGACTTTTATAGATCTAAATATTCTGAATTACTCTGATTATACTCTGATACTTTTGATTTGAAATATGAAATTAAAAATGAATTTTGTCATTCATAAGAGAAAAAAAACAAAAAAAAAACTATAACAATACAAAATACCTATTAAAAACATAATATTTTTGCAATAATGTTGTTTGGCAACAAGTAGGTATGTAAAAAATATTTTCAAAAGCCTAAAAGTTTTCTGAAATAAAGAGTGTCTTACGTTAAATGAAATACTTCGTACTTAAATTGAATTTAAATGACATGTTGTTGCTTCTAAGTGTGTCAGATAAAACTTATTGTTGAAATATAAATGTTTAATTTATATGTATTATAGTATTTCAAAAATATAAAAATACCCTAGAACAATTTTTTTTTTAAAGTATTTGAAGTTTATTACATTTTATTTATTGTTGTTCAATTATTTAAACGTAAAATAATGATCTTTCCTCCGACGATTTTAGTTATTTCGGTGTAATTGAAAAAATATAATTCGTAGGAATTAAAAACGTTATATTATTACACAAATTATCAACTAAGAACATAGTTTTCTATACACTATGGTATTTTGAAAATTCACTAATTTTATGTTATTTATTCCATGAAACTATTTACACGATTCAACTGTAATTTGATATTGAGTAAATACTTATAAGTTAATAATAATAGTATAATAATTATTTAGATTATCAATATACTATATATGCAATCAGATCAATCTACCATGTTGCTTTAATAACCAAATAAATTACTAATAAGTAAACAGACACATTGTCTCCGTTCAGAATAATTGTCATTGCAGAATAATTTAACACTTCGATCACAGAATCTACTGAATAACGAAGTAGGTACACTTGAAATCTATTATATTGAAGATATTTATATTATCCTCAAATTAAATATTTGAAGTATCTACTCATTTATATAATATTAAAGGTTTGTAATATTACTTGAAAAAAAAATTTTATTCGAAATAAAACTTATAAATTAAATTAATATTGTTTATATAGGTAATTTTCAAATATATAGCGTATTATATATTTATTCTTTAAATTATAATTTATTAAAAATAATAACAATTTATTATACTAACTTGCGATGTTCGTGAAGTATTAATATTCTGTATAGTTAGTACAGAATACGGCGATTCGGCTGTAATTTCTTTGTATTGTCCATTTTTCATATTTTCATGAATTTTGATTTTGATTTTTGATCCTGTTTGCATTCCTCTTTCATCGTCTAAATAAAACAACAATGCAAATATTAATAATAATTATGAATATTTTAGATAGGTATGTAAATTATTTAGTATACCTATCTGAACTATAAAATTAAGTTAATATATAATGTTGACATTTTAATTTTTGAATTGTTTGTTTAAAATATTGAAATTGTACATCAGCATGATAATGACCATTTAAACCATCGTTGAAGCCTCATTTAAAATAATAAATA
>NW_019102518.1:0-2519 GCF_001856785.1 Myzus persicae | reverse complement strand
ATGATTTTTGCTTCGTTAAATATTATTAAATTGAATATAATTTTCGGTAATCGATCGATACAGAAATGAGGATAAAACACAACCAATTGAACTAACAACAACTGTGAACTGTCAAAATGAAATTACGTTATCGAGTTTATATAAAATCGGTTCGCCGAATCGGTCAGTCTGGCCCCGATAACGCGGTTTATATGTTAATTATAGAATAGTCGCGGTCGTTTGCCGATCGGCAACCGACAAAACGCATAGTGTGATCTGGTACTTTTAGTAATGACTAAATATGACGAAATATAACATTTATGTTTATGATTTTTTTTTACAATAAAATAATTTCATGGATACAAAAATTTTTGTATAGATACTTCTCCCATATTTTTCTATGGTTAATTATAAGTCCCTTTGGAACGCGAGGCCCTTTGAGGTGCGAGGCCGTGGGCAATGGCCCACTTCGCCCACGCCTAGCGCCGCCACTGTACACGGGGGCTTATTGTCATTCGAATCGAAAACAAATTCGTTAGACTACCATGACGAAATGAATGGCGATACATATTTCGATTGGTTGAAAAACGTATTACCATTACTCGATGATAATTGTATAATAGTCATGGATAATGCCTCTTATCATTCAGTCAAATCCGAAAAATGACATACATTAGCTTGGAATAAATGTGACATAGAAAAGTGGTTGGAAGAGAAGGGTGAAACTTTTGTAAGGCCAATTAATAAACCTCGTCTTATGGAATTAGTAAATAAAATTAAACCGCAATATAATAGTTATATGATTGATGAGTACGTACAATTGCACGGTAAGGAAGTATTACGTTTACCTCCTTACCATTGCGAACTCAATCCAATTGAGTTGGCGTGGGCATTCGTAAAAAAACACGTGAAAATGAAAAATAGTACATTTAAACTTGCCGATGTCCACAAACTACTACACGAGGAAGTGGAAAAATGCACACCTGAAATGTGGAAAAACTTTGTGCACCACACTCAGAAGGAAGAAGCACGATTTTGGGAAATTGATTTTGTTGTAGACGACCTCTTAGAGAGGATGGGTTCACTTGTGATGAGTTGTGGTGACACATCAAATTCCGAATCAGAAGAATATTCAGATTGAGAATTTATTATTATTATTGTACATATTATACTGTAAATAAAATTGTATTATTGTAAATTATTTTTTTTTTTAATGATTTTGTCAGTTTAGCACAAAGTAAAATTGTACATTTGACTTAAGTAAGTATAATTCTTTTATCTCATCATCATTATTTGTTTTGTATTTAATAAATAACCAATATTTAAAAACCTAGTCTAAAAAAAAATGTTTTTTTTACTATTAAAATATATGCTACTTGAGCACGAAGTGTGAACAATTTTAAAATTAAATAACGAAGCGCGGTGTATATACTGCACGCGTCGGTCGAAATGTAGACGCATGGAGGGGATACAACGGATCAAGCCGACCGCCGCTGGGCGCTGGCGACGAGTTTCATTCTACATGCGCAGAACAGGCATGATCTCTCGTGGAACGGACTATAATACAATTAGTTTATCAGATACAGTATGGCAAATAATGCTTTGGGTATTTTAATATATGTAAGTAAACACAATAGTTTTTGATTGATTTTTCTTACCTAAAAGCCAATGTCGTTGGTCCGATAATACGCTTGTCCCTGGAGCGTGAACACCGTCGATCCTCGCCCTGGCAAACGTCTGGGGCTTACGCTGTTGGTAAACGCTGCGAATGCCAGAGCGTTGTTATACCGACGGATGACCGCTAGGTATCTACGGCTGTCCTGTGAATCGGAAATCAACAAATTCGTCCACAGATACGGGGCAGGAAACAATACACGGTGACCTGTAGCAGTCACTTGGCCATTGTTACAGCACGCGGAGAAGTGACCCAGGTCGTAAGCTCGTCGGGGAAGTGACGGGCGTCACAGTGCTGACAGACAGCAGTCAACGCGTCCACGTGTTGACGCTCTGGAAGCGGGTGTGTCACTCCCGCTGGCCGGTTGATCATGGGCGCGCGCTCTCCGGGACGTTCCACCAGAACCGCCGCTGGAATCGGTCCGAACTGTAATTCAATATATTATAATTTTTTTTCTATGTTTCGTAATAAATAAGACCTATTTACTGACCTCTTCGTCGACGTCTAGCTGCACGACGTCGAGCACGTCGGAAAACTCGAGTTCTGCTCGAGCTTCGTCCATCCGAACTTCGACCACTTCCACGCCTTCGTCCTCGTCGTTCACCAGGACTTCGACGACTTCCATGGCCTCCCCCCAGTCCACCACCTGGACTTCGACGACTTCCGTGTCATCCTCTTCCTCCATCAGGACGTCGACGATCTCCACGCCCTCCCCCTCCTCCACAATCACCTATAAGTGAAGTTGAGTTTAGAGTGGAAACAATTTCATTTTAGGGGGACGAGGTGACCGAGTGGTCTGACTCTTCCGCTGCGACGCAGCCGGTCGCGGTTCGATCCTCGGCCACCGGGCGGCATTTTTCTCCGG